>NW_025048505.1:47500-195000 GCF_018831695.1 Puntigrus tetrazona | reverse complement strand
TGTTTTACAAATTTATTCTAGGTAGACATAAAATAACTTCTAAATGCCTTTTAAATTACAGATTTATTCCGTAAAAAGGATGATTAATCATGTAAATATACAACATTTTTGTAAAAAAAATTGCTTACTGCATTTTTAAACATTATTTCTTAGTTATTTCACATAGAAAAATTGTACTTTAAAAATAAATTTTAAATGGACATAGCAACTATATAAAATAACTAATTAAAACCTTAAATTTACAGTGATAAACCTGAAAGTTGGTGGTGTTTATATGTAATTTCACGTAATTTGTCAGTTTTTGCTTGTAATTTTGTGAAATGGTTATTTTCTGTAATTTAACGAATATCTCTGGAAGCCCTGCTGCCAGTCTTTTACCGCTTTTTTATAGATTTTTTTTACAGTGTACCATTCGGGTGAAGCTATAATTTAAAAAATATTCTCTGGTCAGAAATGGACAAAAAAATGCATAAGGGTTAAACAATAAACCCCAAAACCTCTCCTGCATAACATACTTGAGTTTATTTAGTGAGCAGTTTGGATCCTCCAGTTTTTCAGAGAGCAGCTTCACTCCTGAATCTCCAGGATGATTGTAGCTCAGATCCAGCTCTCTCAGGTGTGAGGGGTTTGAAGTCAGAGCTGAAGACACATAACCACAGCCTTCCTCTGTCACCATACAGCCAGACAATCTGAAAACACAGCAGTGATCCTTTTATTCATTCATGAAATATCCATTTCAGCCATGAATTATTCCTTTACAATCATGACATCTGAAGCAATTTTCTACATTTCCTTGCTTCCACCCATTACTTAAGAAACCAGCTTCTGCTTGTTCTTAAAGGCTGACTAATTCCAGGATAGTCTCATGTAGCCAGACTTTCAGACTGATGAATGAAGGTCTAGATTGTATAGTTTTCATGCAACATCACAGCCTTATAGAAACGCTCACATGGATTTGTTTCACTCAGTGCCAGTTATTTTTAAGGAATAAAGTCAGAAAAGCCCAGATATTAAAAAGGCAAAATTCAGTAAACACCTTATTGATTATGTATATTTTGTCCAGACAAGAAGATGAACCCACAATATAAAAACTATGCTATAATAATGTGACAAATACTGAGTTTAATCTTTTATTACTATTATTTTTTTAAATATATCATGGCACTTTAAGTGTTTCTACAATGTTTTGTCTCACTGTTTAATAAATAAAATATTGCCGCAAATCCTTAATCTAGATCGCTTCATTCCAGCATAAAACACGGTACATAACTCTAAATATGACTGTTTTAATGATATGACAAGATATTTCACTTTTACTATTACTCTGTCTTGTACATGTATATTTATTATTGGTATTATTGTTTATTTATAGAACCACACTCATAATGACGTAATGTATGTATGACGTAATTTGTGAACAGTGAAGATGTTTATTGTATACATGGACCGAGTGATTTATTGTTGGCCTGAACAATCTCTAGCAGTTGTCACATAGAATAAGAAATGAACCTTAAACCTCCATACAGTAAATACTCCATAATTCTCTGTTTAATAGTTTTCCATACATCAGCCACAAAACCTATTGCAGATTTAGGTAAGTGCCTATTACCAACAGAATTAATTTAATTTAATAAATTGTTTGACCTGACCACCATCACAGGTGAAGTCCAACAATTTATTAATCAAGTTATTGAATTTTGCTTCAATATAAATGTTATCTGTTCAAAACTGCCTCTATTGTGTACAAGTCACATGGGAATAATGTAATAAGCAATTGCCAAAAAAATTCATGGGTTCATGGGTCAAAAATGTACATAACATTATGTTCCATGAAGATATTTTGACAATTTATTTTTGTCAATTAAATGTTTAAAAACATACTTTTAAAATTGTAAAGTATATTGCTAAGGACTTTTAGACAACTATAAAGGTGATTTTGTTTTTGTTGCTTCAAATTTCAAATTTCAAATATTTGTCTCTTGGATAAATATTGTCATAACCTAATAAACCATCAAAAAAAACACCTCAACGCTTATTTATTCAGCTTTAAGATGAAAACTTTACTCTTCAGACTGGTTTTGTGGTCCAGGGTCACATATAAATAAATATAGAGCTAATATTAAAATGCCGCGAGCTTTTCAATTTGATAAACACATTTTTCTTTTTGTTTTATTGAAAGCCTTTACCTCAGAATCTCCAGATGACAGTTTGGACTCTTCAGTTCTTCAGAGAGCAGCTTCACTCCTGAATCCTGCAGGTCATTGTTACTCAGGTCCAGCTCTCTCAGGATGTTTGAGTTTGAGGATTGTAAACTGAAGACAAACTTTCACAAGACTCAGCAGTGAGATTGCATCCACATAGCCTGAGTAAAGAACAAGACAAACTATTAGATTGAACAAAAAGTAAATAGCCTTTCTTTAGATTTTTAAATGCCAGTTTCAGTAATTCATTTCTTTATAATGAAGAAAGACTATAAATAACATAATGAAGAACTAAACTAGACAGATGACAAACGAATCTGTAATTATGAAAACAAATAAACACATATTTAGGAACCAAGGAAATAAAGCACAAATAATAAACATAGAAAACTCAAACTGATCAATCAGGATAAAAGGAAATAGAGGTATGTCTGAATAAAATACTAATCTCTGTACAAAATTAAATGTAATTAAAATTATTTTTATAGACCTGTCATAAAGACTGTATGGGTCAAAATTGTAAATTTTTCTTTTATGCCAAAAATCATTAGGATCTTAGTTCATTGTCCATGAAGATATTTTGTCACTTTCTACCATAAAAATCAAAACTTAATTTTTAACTTGAAATATGCATTGCTAAGGACTTTTAGAAAACTATAAAGGTAATTTTCTCTATTTGGATTTTTTTTGTAGCCTCAGATTGCAGATTGTCAAATGTTTGTCTTTTGGACAAATATTGTCAATAAACCATCAAAAATAAACATATCAATGCTTTATTCAGCTTTAAGATTATGTATAAATCTTCATTTTGAAAACTTGACCCTTGACTCTTTTTCAGTTGGTCCAGGATCACATATAAGTAAATATACAGATGGATTGGATAATAATATTAAAAGGACACTGCAAGCTTTTCAATTTAATAAACACATTTTTCTTATTTGTTTTATTGAAAGCCTTTACCTCAGAATCTCCAGATGACAGTTTGGACTCTTCAGTCCTTCAGAGAGCAGCTTCACTCCAGAATCCTGCAGGTCATTGTTACTCAGGTCCAGCTCTCTCAGGATGTTTGAGTTTGAGGATTGTAAAACTGAAGACAAATGTCCACAAGACTGAGCAGTGAGATTGCATCCACATAGCCTGAGTAAAGAACAAGACAAACAATTAGATTATAAAAAGTAAATAGCCTTTCATTAGATTTTAAATGCCAGTTTCAGTAATTCAATTCTATAAAAAAAAACAGTTAAAAAGAAGAATTGATTCAACTGCAGCAGGTTTGTATTATTTTAAATTAACAAAAAATAAATAAATATACCCAACAAAACCTCTCCTTCCCCTTGAGTGTGACAGATGCAGATGGGAGGCTAATGTAAATAATTCAGGTGTGACTGGTGAAAGGGTTTCTGGCCTCCTGGTGGCGTGTGCCCCAATAAAGACCATTTGATAACCATTTGTCTTAGCTCCAAGGATGAGCACTTGTGGAATGAGCCGGGAGAGGTTTCACATTTGGATGCTAAATGTTTGATACTTTGATCGGTCTGGGTATTTAAAGGAAGAGGGCAAACCACTCAGGAAGTGTTCTGTAAGGAGATCAGATCGCACAACTTCTGTTTGTCTTTATTGCCCGGCACGATGGCCTTTTGAATAATACTTTTTATAATTTGTTTTATATGTTTGTTTTAGTTTGCTTTCTTTATTTTTGTGTGTTTACTGCTGATGAGTTCTGTAAATGTTATGAAATTTCATGAATTGGAAAACAGTACTGTCTGGCAAAATAAATGTAAATCTTGATGAACTCATAATATTGTCTGAAATAATTTTTCTAGTAGGTTAGTGACTTCTAAGTCAGATCAACGATCATTGGATGGAACCGGAGGCACGTTTTGAGATCTTGACTTCTGGCCACCAAACTGGCTTAGCATGCTATTACTACGCATGAAAAAAATGAGTCTTTTGAGTCTATTGAGAAAATGGCTGCATTAAGGTAAGCGATCTACAGGGTAGCCTCTCTCACTAAGACCTGACTAGCCCAGATGTGTCGTGAGTCTGTTCTGGCCAAACAAGGTCTCTAAGCGAATCTAGGAAGTATTATAGTTAATTAATGATCCAAATTCAATCACAACTAGAGGGATCAGCAGTAACATTAAAATTAATATATCAAAAATCACGGAAATTGCAGTCAGATCAAATTATATTAGGTCAGAACTGAAACTGGGGAAATAAAAGATTAATTGATGTAAGTGATTTTGCAAGCGCTTAGAAAGAGTCTACATACATCCAGCCTTTGACCAGCCAATGGATTCCGGCCGGTAGGTGGACCTTACAAAACTCAAACTGATAAAACAGGATAAAAGGCTGTATGGGTCAAAATTGTCAATTTTTCTTTCATGCCAAATATCATTAGGATCTTAAGTAAAGACCATGTTCCATGAAAATATTTTGTCAACATATTTTGATAATTTGCTCTCTAGTCCCTGCATCAAAGCTCCAAAAACATTTTAATGAGGATGAGCCTGAAAACATCCACATAGCCTGAGTAAAGAACAAGACAAACAATTAGATTGAACAAAAAGTACTGAATGGAGTAGTTGTGTTTTAGCGAAGCTCCTCTCTATATGTAATATTTTTGGGTCACTACTGTGATTACTCTGGGTTTCCCTTGTATCTTTACATAACTTTGATTAGTAAAGAACTATACAATGACAAAGCCTAAAACCTGAAAAGGTGAACCATTGAATGATCCTGCTGCTCAGTCACCGCTGGAGATGGCAGAACAGGCTGCTTCAGTCTCTGAGTCTGGTTTTGAGTCTGAATCTATCAGTATTCTTTTGACATTAAAGAATATGAGCAATTTCATTGTTTGGACAGAATTTAATCTGTGCTGTATGTTGTACATAGAGCATATTTGATAATATGTCTTTATTTTCATTTTCAAAGCGATGTCCGACCTATTAGTTTTTGTGGAAGCATGTTTGGTGTTTACTCAGGCATCTTTAGTGAGCCTCGGGGATAGAATCAATTGAGGTTGTACATGCTAATGCAGGTTTTGACCGTCTCCCCTTTCACATTGAGCTGAAGTGTGCGAAAATACATTCAGAGAATGAAGCCCTTTGTCATAAAACAATTTATGGATTCATCACTTTCCAAAGAAGAAAAAATACTTCAACTGGTTCTTCAACAGTTTCCTTTTCACTACGAGGGCAGACCAATACACATCTTTCCAGATCTTCCGGCTGAAATTAGTGATGTTTGGGAAGCATCTCCGGAGTGCCTGTGTAAGGATCATCTACCCGGAGAAACTACGCTCACACACAGCACTACTGACAAGGTGTTTTCTCAAGACATTGAGACACTTACTGGGGTGCTGTCTTAAATATAACTCATATACAGTATATGCAGGCTGGACTACATTTATTTATTTCATGTTAATGTATATTATATATTAATATATGAATATATGTACTGTATATTTCACTTCTCAGTGTATATGGTCAGAACTTTGATGACCTTGCCTTCTTTCTTAAAATATTTCATTTACTGTCTGATTTCACTGATTCACATGTGATTGTAGGTGGTGATTTTAATCGTGTACTTGATCATTGTTTGGACAGGTCAGCCCAAATAATCCAGATGCCTTCCTCTCTTGTAGTTTTAAATAACCTAAAGTCCTCCATGAACCTGGTTGATATATGGAGAATGACACATCCCACTAGTAGAGACTATTCTTTTTTCACTAAGACACACGTCTTTCTGTAGAATACACTATTTTTTGCTAGTTTCCAAACTTATATCAAATGTGATTACCTCTCAAAGTATCACAACATCTTATTTTCTGATCACTGAAGAGAAGTCACAGGCATTTTTATTACATTGTGGAACACGTCAAGGATGTCCCTTCAGTCCTTTGCTGTTTGTGATAGCGATTGAGCCTCTTGCAATCATTATTAGAAATCATTCTCCTAACAAGCCTGTAAGTCTGGGAAATCATTACATCTCCTTATACACAGATGATATTGTTCTTTTCTGTCAGATCTCAAACAGATCCCAAATCATTTTCTATGGTCTCTGGATATATAATTAATTTATGTCTTTAGGTACTGATCTTAGAGTTATTCTGCCCAAAAAAACCCAAATAAATTTTTAAGTAGTTTTTTCTTAATAAATTGGAAGATTTGAAGACAAACATAAATGGAGGACACTTCCTCTTTCTATGATAGGCTCTATAAACAAGTCTTTTTTTAAACATTAGATTCATTAACTCTCCCTTTTATCTGGGTCTTTAAAGCTCACAGAATATCCATAAAGATACATTTACAGAAGTCAAGAGGTAAAGGTGGACTAGGGCTACCATGTTTCTTACACTATACTGGGCAGGAAATGCCAGGGCCCTTGTCTACTGGCAGGAGGATTATAAAGTGGAAATCCCCACTGATACACCCCCCTCAGGATGCTATTGAAAAAAATGAAATTAAAAATAGTTTACTTTGCTGTATCACTTGCAGATTGATAAGATTGATTATTTTATTGTTTTAAACTGTTTGAAAATATGGCGTAAAATTAAGAAAGGCTGCAAATTACCTTACATTGTTATTTTGGATGCATTTCCCCTTCTATCTCTGACATTCAACACCTGGAGGCAGAGTGGTATGGTCACCCTGCAGAATTTATATATTAACAAACATTTTGTCTCATTTTCTCAACTAAAAGAGAAGTTTTCTCTCCAAACAACACACTTCTTTCAGCATTTACAGATTAAATTATGTACGTCACCCAGCCAGCAGAGGGAGTCCTGACCTGAGTACTAGCTGGACTCACCCTCTGCTTCTTCTGCCTTCATATCCTGTTTGGAGGCCTTTACAACCAGAGGCGCTCCAAGAATACGATGTGAAGTGTTGCCAGTATTACCTGCCTTACCAAGCGCTTCTTTATCTCTGTCTCTAGCTAATCTTGTGTATGATCATTGCCTGTTTACCTGTTTTACGACCTTTGGACTTGCCCTTCTGTATTGTTTACTGGATTGATTGATTTACTGGATCTGACCTTCTGCCTACCTTC
This sequence comes from Puntigrus tetrazona, assembly GCF_018831695.1. Lineage (NCBI taxonomy): Eukaryota > Metazoa > Chordata > Actinopteri > Cypriniformes > Cyprinidae > Puntigrus > Puntigrus tetrazona. Next base: position 187,747 of record NW_025048505.1, on the reverse strand, counting down.
ACGTTTATGATTATTGTCTCAGCCCTAAATAAACTACAGCAAATGGATTCAAACACAGCCTCCGCATCTTCATTACAGCAGTATCTAATTTTGAATCTCTGCCGGACGAAAGAAGGATTTATAGGCTATTGTTGGGCTCACCTGATTCCAAACATTTAATTTCAGATTTTGTAAATTAATTTTCTCTAGAAATTAATCTGAAATGAATTTGAAAAATGCCTGGAAAGAAGAACTGGGCATACGGATTGAGGCTGATGTATGGGAGGAGGGCCTCAGATGGATTTTATCTTGTTCTATTAATTCTAGACATCAATTAGTTCAGTTTAAAATGATGCATAGACTTTTCAAAATTAGAACTGCACAGATTTTTTTTCCTGTCATTTCTCCTATTTGTGACCGATGTAAATCTGCAGAAGACTCTTTGACATGTCCAATACTTTAAGATTTTTGGTGTGACATATTTCTCTGACATGTACATACATATATTTTACACTTTATTTTATTGTCATTATATATTGTTATTTTGATGTATATTTTTTTGTTGTTAGTATTTATTTTACATTCTACATTTAAATACATTTCTTTCTTTCTCGTCTGCACAGTCTTGGAATGTACCAGAATAACATTTCACTACAAGATGTACTTCTACAAATTTTATGGGACAAATAAAATCTTGAATGGTTGTGTGTTTATACTTGGTCCTGAAATAGCATTATTTGGTTATTCTGTTTCTCTGTGAGATCATAATGTGTCTGTACAAAGTACCATCATTTAAGGAATGATTATTGCTAAGAGTCTCATTCTCAGGCTGTGGAAATCAGACACTTTTCCTCAGTTTAAGACCAGGTTGACATATCTTACTGGAGAATTGCACATGGAAAGAGTCCGGTATGGAGTTATGTGTAATATTGTTATAGTATATGTTATGTGTCTTATAGTATATGGTAACCATTTCTAGACCAATTGTTCCAATGTAATGTTGACACTGACCAGCAAGGTCGTGCTTAGAATGTTTTCTGCCCCTATTGTGTGCTTCTTTGTTTTTGCACTGAATTTTTTTTTACTTTTTATTATCATTAATATTTCTTTATTTTTATGAAACCAAATGCACTCTATTAATATTTAGGAACAAAGGAAATAAAGGACAGAAAATAAACACACAAAATTCAATATATCATAGATTAAAGTCTAGTTGTATGCTTTGTCTTCATTTTCGGAAATGTCTGGCTCAATCTTCAATGGCCAGATCTTCATCATGGCTGACAAACACAAGGTTATCCTCCAGTTTCTCAGCATCTTCCAGAGCAGACATATGACAGTGAGAACCAAGATATTTAGATTTATTTTATCTAGAAGATTTTTGTTGCCTTCATTGCCAGTAAGGAGCATCAGTATGAAACATGTTCACAGTACTTTAAGCACCTTTGACTCCTGTTTGCAATTAAGACTCAGACTCAACATACAGCAGTGCAGAGGATAAACTCAACAAGTACATGGCAGATGGGCATAAGGTTGACCAGGAGGTCAGGGTGTTTGAGCCTTAGATAACAATGTGTTGCAAGGCCATTCAGCACTTCAGTGATGTGCAACAAAATGAACTAACTTCTTACTTGACAAGTTTGAGGTGGAGGTGGAATTGGATGTGTTCTGGAAAGATCTACATGAGAGTACCTCGGCCAAATGGTACAAATATGCTTTCTCAAACTTAGTGAATGATGAAAGCTGGTGAACAAGCCGGTGTTATTAAGCCAAAGGAGGTTAAGTACTAATCAAACTCTCAGAGCCTTGGTTTTCTTGTACTACAACTAATAGCTCTGCAGCTTTTGAGAGGAAACCAGGGATGATTCAGTAGATTTTGATCTTATTTGTAGCTTTACACACACTTTATACTGATATGTGAATATCAAAAATAAAACGTTGGTTTTCACGTTTCTTTAGTCTATTATGTGGAGATGATGCATAGTTGGCAGTCTATAGAATTATATTAGATAACTTTAGATTAATTACTTGCAAAAGTTAATGCATTGTTTGCATGCTCTAAAATTGATAAATATCTACTGGTTTGTTAAAATGCAAAAGACTGATTAAAATGAAATGAATATTGAGTACTTAAAAATTGAAAAATGTTTAATATTAAAGAGTTACATGAAGGTAAATGTTGATAATATATATTTTTACATTTTTAGTCTTCTCTTTTTATGTTACAGAGCACAATGGTTCTTGAGGTCAGAAGAACCATGTTAGAAGAATGTTGATATATTTTCAGATGAATGTTATATTTTTACTGCAAAACACCACAATAAATGGCACAAGTGTTGGCATAATTTTGAAGAAAAAGAAATCTGAAAAAGTGCTGCAAAATTCTGGAGGAACTGTTACACAGATCACACAAAGACCTCATCGACTGGTTTAGTGAGTCTCCCAAAACTCTCCTGTTCACTGCCAGAAATGTGATCATTCACATTAATTTTAGTAAAAACACAAACTATATCATGAACATGTTTTTAAAGTGTATTGATCTTCAGTGTTACTTACCAAACTGATCTGGATTCTTTAACCACAGGTAACAGATACTGAAGAACTTCATCTCCTGTATGTTGTTCTCCAATAAACTGTTTTAGATCAAAAACATCCATCTTCTGCTCTGATGTCAGCAACACATAAACCAGAGCTGACCACTGTGAAGAGGATAGGTTGATTTCTCTTATTCCTCCAGATTTCAGATAACCCTGGATCTCCTGCATCAGTGAATCATCACCCAGTTCATTCAGACAGTGAAACAGATTGATGGATTTCTCTGAAGAGTGATTCTCACAGATTTTATGTTTAATGAACTGAACTGTTTCGTCTTTGTTGTAGGAGCAGCTTCCTGTCTGTGTCAGTAGTTTTCTTAAGAGAGTCTGATTGGACTCCACTGAGAGACCCAGAAGAAACCTCAGGAAAAGATCCAGGTGTCCATTAATCTGTAGAGCATAATTCACAGCTCTCTGATACAGCTCAGATAGTGAGTTATATTGATTCTGGTAAAATATCATGTACAATAGACTGTGTTTGGTTTGGTCGAAAACATTTCTCTTCTTGTTTGTAAAAGAGAGATGCACATATAGAGCTGCTAGATGTTCCTGAAGGCTCAGATGAACAAAGCAGAAGACTTTCCCCTGAAACAAGCCCAGCTCCTCTCTGAAGATCTGAGTGCACAGTCCTGAATAAACTGATGCTTCTGTTTCATCAATGCCACACTCTTTCAGGTCTTCATCATAGAAGATCAGGTTTCTTTTCACAAGCTGCTGGAAAGCCAGTTTCCCCAGTTTGAGGATCATGTCTTCATCTGTCACGCTCTTCTCATAGTCTTTCTCATGTTTGATGTTGGTCTGAAGGATCAGGAAGTGTGTGTACATTTGAGTGAGAGTCTTAGGAATCTCTCCAGTCTCTGCTCGACTCAAGATCTTCTCAAGAACAGTGGCTGAGATCCAGCAGAAGACTGGGATGTGACACATGATGAAGAGGCTCCTGGACGACTTCAGGTGTGAGATGATCCTGTCGGCCATACTCTGATCACTGATCCTCTTCCTGAAGTATTCCTCCTTCTGGGGCTCATTGAAGCCTCGCACCTCTGTCACCGATGGACGACTCCAGAGGGGACGAGATCAGCTGCTGCTGGTCTGGAGGTGATCCAGATGAGAGCAGAGGGAAGCAGATTCCCCACAATCAGGTTCATCAGCAGCACATCCACTGAGACTGACTCAGATATATTACACAGTTTCACTTTACTCTTAAAGTCCAGAGACAGACGACACTCGTCCAGACCATCAAAGATGAACAACACTTTATATTCATCGCTGGATATTTCCATTTCTTTAGTTTCAGGGAAAAAGTCGTGAAGAAGATCTGAAAGACTGAGTGTTTTGTCCTTCATCAAGTTGATTTCTCTGAAAGGAAGTGGAAATATGAGCTGGACGCCCTGATTCTCTTTCCCTTCGCCCAGTCCAGGATGAACTTCTGCACAGAGACTGTTTTTCCAATGCCAGCGACTCCTTTGTCAGCACAGTTCTGATGTCTTTGTCTTGTCCAGGTAAAGGTCTGAAGATGTCACTGCATTTGATGGCTGTGTCCTCTGTTGCTTCTCTCCTGGATTGTGTCTCAATCTGTCTCACCTCATGCTCATTATTGATCTCTCCTCTCTCACTCTCTGTGATGTAGAGCTCTGTGTAGATCTCATTCAGCAGTGTTGGGTTTCTCATGTCGCTGTTCCCTCACACAGACACTCAAACTTCTTCAGCAGATTTGATCTAAGTGTGTCGAGGACTCTTCTCTTAAAATCTAAAGACTGAATCACAGATGTCTCTCTCTTCATAGACACACAGCTGGACTCTGCTTCTGATCTCTTCTGATGAACTGAACTAAAACAGAAAACAGAGAGATATTCAACATTTCATACAGTGTATTTATAAAAACTATTGACTTAAATTTTATAAAATACTAAAAACATAAATTGTAAATCAAAACATCATATAAGTGTCATACCTGAGTCCAGGCTGTGAATCTTCACTCTTAAATCTTATTGGCCGATTCATAGACCAGTCACTCTTCATAGACACACAGCTGGGCTCTGCTTCTGATCTCTTCTGATGAACTGAGCTGAAACAGAACAGATGTTATACTTTATAATCAGAATCATCTTAATATATTACAAGATAATTTTATTATGCTTGAAAAATATTTGTATATACAATAAATTATAATAAATAAACTTGTAAATGTTCATGGTTTTATTTCTATAAGAGAAAAGCTTTATTGTGTTCCTCAAAGTACCTGCAGGCTGGAGAATACTCTTCATCTCCAGATGTTTGTGTTTCATTCATGATGGATCTGAACAGTTTGATCTTCAACACTGACTCTAGATGGAAATAACAGACAATCACAAAAACTACAGTAACTACTTAAACAATGGCATGGGTTTATCTATTAATAAATGTAGAAATGAATCTCGCTCAAGATCACACAACGAACATGAAGATGAGATATTGTCTTTATATTAAAGAAAGACATGAGAATGCATGAGTAATTAATGAAATGCATTTATTACATTTCATATTACAGTGTAACTCAACCTTATTACAGCCGTTAAAAACATGGTAAAAAATGTGTAACAACTTCAGGATACTTTCAGTTACACTTTTTACAGATTTTATAACAGTTTAAAAAGTGTTTTTAGAAGATTAGAAAGAAACATCTTACAGTCTTATGAGTCCTGTTTGTTCATATTTGATCATGTTTCATGAGTGTTTCATGATTAAGACAGTATTTAATCTTTACTTACATGAATAAGGAAGTGTCTTTCTGCTCCACAGCTGAAGACTTGCTTTGATCAAAACGTTCAGTTTCTAGACAACTTCTCAAAATGTCTTTGCTTTCTCATGAAGTTTATGTATCTTCCCACAAGAACAAATAAAAAGATGAATGATCAGTTTTTGAAAATGAAGAAAAGTTCTTACGATCAAGTGTAAACGTCGCATGTAAAACATAATCTGCTTTCACTTTCTTTTTCTCAGCAAGGTTCTTCCTGTTTAGAGCAGTGCTGAGGCTACGAGGAGAAGCTGGTCATTTTACAAATAAACACAATTTATTAAACGATCATGATAATAAATGACTTATTTCACTATGTATATACTTATTTTAAAAATTGTTTTCTTGATCAAATACGGGTATCTTCCTAATTTCCCCTCTTTCTATTGGTGGAAATCACACACTTGTCACACCGATGATTCGTCAGTTTCTGTTAGTCCCGCCCATAATGTTAAAGGAACAGTTCACCCAAAAATAGAAATATTCCGTCATCTTTTGCTCCTCAATATTAATATTATGGTCTTTGGTGTCTCCATGTGGTCCTGTTTGGTATCACAGCTTGACTTGTGCTAATTAATTATTTAACATAAATTAAAAATAAATAAATAAATTGTATTTGAAACACAGCCAAAGAGAAAAAGAGCAAGCCAGTGTGTGTGTGTGTGTGTGTGTGTGTGTGTGTGTGTGTGTGTGTGTGTGTGTGTGAGTGAGTGAGTGTGTGTGTGTGTGTGTGTGTGAGTGTGTGTGTGTGTGTGTGTGTATACACTGAGAGTGTGTGTGTGTGTGTGTGTGTGTGTGTGTCTGTGTCTGTGTGTATGTGTGTGTGTGTGTGTGTGAGAGTGTGTGTGTGTGTGTGTGTGTCTGTGTGTCTGTGTGTGTGTGTGTGTGTGTGTCAGAGTGTGTGTGTGTGTTTATGTGTGTGTGTGTGTGTCTGTGTGTGTGTTTATGTGTGTGTGTGTCTGTGTCTGTGTCAGATAAAATTATGTATAAGGTCAGTACTACAATTGGGAAAGCAAAATCCTAATAATAAATATGAGTGATTTTTAAAGAGACGCAAGGAAAAGACCGAACACACATTAACCTTCGACCAGGGCCTCTGGTGGGGACCCCACGTGGGTCACGCTTGAGCCGGCGTTGATTCCTTTGTCAAGTGGGCTGCAAATTGCAAACTGTCTGCACATCTTACCTCATAAACGTCCCTCCAATTGTCAGATTTACTGAGGAATGTAGCTCAAACCGACATAAAGATCCTTCCTAAAGCAGTATTAGCAGAGATTCATGCTTTTCAAAAGGTCATAGGTCAACATCCGAATTCAAATGACAAAGTTGAAGAAACAACACCTACCTGTGCTAACCTTTCCTTCAACTTCCCCCTTACCCACGAAAGAGCAGATATCAAAACTGTTCAACTACATGCCTGAAGTCTTTTCTCTACATGACCTTGACAATGGACACACTGAGAAAGTCAGACATCAAATAAAGTTGAGTGATGAGACACCATTTAAACATAAAGCCCGACGTATCCATCCCCAAGACATTGACGCCGTAAGGAGGCACCTTTAAGAATTGTTGGAAGCTGGCATCATTCGTGAGTCTCTGTTTGCTTCGCCCATAGTAGTAGTCCACAAGACAGATGGTACGGTACGGCTATCCATCGACTGGGTCTTGAACTACTGAATAGCTTTAAACTCCAATGCTTGTATAGCACCAGGGAGCCCGCTACACTTCTTATAAAATCATCAAATGTAATATCCTAGTTTGACCTATAAGGGCCAGATTTACTGAGTTTGAATGAACATATACGGCCCCATTTTAATCTAAACACGAAGTCTAATCCACTTTTTTAATGGCAGGAAAACGGCCCTGGCACGTAGTCGAAATGTGTTGTCCCTATTCTCTTAAATAGATGTTTTTGGTTTATAAAGTGCAATAAACCATCACAGAGAGGATGTATTATGTACTATGTATCTGTTTTATGTTGGCTTGTTCGCCTATAGGTGAATGCTTCACTGACATTGTCATTAGTTTCTTTTACTAGATTTGGTTATACGGCCAATTAATGACCACTACAGTTGACTGTTACTATTTTAAGAGACCATAAACAGTTCAGTTTTACTAACAGCTCAAACCCTCTTTTGGCACCAAAACTGCTGTTAGAACTACTACAGAAAAACATCAGCACACACAATATAATATACGTTTAAGTCCTCTGAAGGTAATCTACTCTCCTGTCTGGTTTGTTTGTGGAGTGACACGTATTGTCCAACAAAAGCTTGAGATTCAAAAAGCTAATAACAGCCATGTAACTAATAGGATATTCAAAAAAGTGCTTAGCATGGAGTGAACGTCAAACAGTTGGGAGGTAATGTAATTGAGCTGATTTCATTTTGGTGCAAAAAAAATCATAAAAAGCAAATCCGTGAACCGTCTTTTCAAAAGAATATACATAAAATAACAAAGCATTGCTATTCACTTTAACGCTATTGTATTGTATTTAGCATTGCTCCTGCTGTGCACTTCACTGCCCACTCCCACAGAGAACAGTACAAAGTATTTGTAATATATGTATTTTTTTATTTTTTTTTAATGCATTATACAGACAGTAGGACAAACGGTGGAAGTTAAATGCAGCTCAGGTCTTCAGGAAGGGGTAGTCTTAGAGACAGTGGATGGCTGAGAAGTAACTGTATCAGATCCAATGGCAGTTTAGAGACAGTCTGATGTTCAGGGGCTGCCTCAGAGACAGCGGCAGTTTCTGTTTAAATGACAGTCTCTGAGACAATGGCAGTCTGAGAAGCATTGGAGGTGGAGTCAGACTGAGGCAGTGTCGGTCTGAGTTGCAGTGTCCATTTGAGAGGCAGTGCTGGTCTATGAGGCAGCGCCAGTTTTAGAGAGAGTGTCAGTCTCAGAGACAGAGTTAGCTTCATAGGCAGTTCTGGTCTGAAAGTCTGTGCCGGTCTCAGAGACAGTGACAGTCTGAAAGGCAGCGTTAGTCTGAGAGAGACCGGCGGTCTCAGATACTGTCGCCAAAAAGAAACAGGCAGGAAATATTATACGGTTAAATCTACTTCAATATTACCAGTATAACAGATAATGGGATTGAAATTTTTAATTGCACCTTGAATATAACTGGAATATATATTTTTAATGATGAATTTTGAATAAATTCTGTGACAGTGAAAAAGTATTGAAGTATCAGTGATATATTAGGCCCCTCACTCATGACAACTTCAGTATAGTTTCTCATGTATGGAAATGTATTTTTTGAACATGTCCTGTACGTTCCTTTTTTTTTTTTGAGGGAACACTTATTCATATTTGCTTTCAGTGTATTGTGGAGGAACGTCTGCAGGATGTTGATGAATGAAAGAGCTGCTGGTCACGGGTATCTGCAAGAAAAGAAAAAAATAAGCGCTATATGATTAGATTTATTGCTTGATTACTTGTTGTCATAAATAAATAGAGATTTATACATGTGAAGAAATAAGATTTCCATTGATGTAGGGTTTGGGACAGGACACTTTTTGAAAATATGAAATTTTAAGGGTGCAAAAAAAATGTTCACTAGAGCCGTCACGGGGAAAAGTTTACCAGTTTCTGTTAATCAAATGTACATAAACTTTCAATAAAACATTCAAGTCATTCAACATTCAAGTGACACAAGATGGCGCCGTTGAGTTCGGCTGCCGTCGCGACAGCTCCGCAAAACTTTTGTTTTTCTTTTAATTATTAGTATTTTGGATAGTCTGCGCGGTTTTCTTTATATAAGATGGCTATCACTAAATATGATCGAGCCACTCTTATATCTATTGGTGTACAATGCACCCAACTTTCGCCGTTTTTAAACCCGGACCCATGCTGGCGAGCGAGATCCTGACGAAGACAAAGGGCGCGACCCACACGGCGTCCACGAGGGAAGCGAGCCGGCGTCAGGAACAGGTTGAGGCACGCTCACACCGCGCCCCTACCTAGTGTCCTGTTAGCCAACGTCCAGTCTCTGGAAAACAAGCTCGATGACCTCAGGGCAAGGATCAAGTTCCAGAGAGACATTCGGGACTGCAACCTCCTCTGCTTCACCGAGACATGGCTGAACCCAGCGGTACCGACCACGCCATACAACCCGCCGAGTTTTTCTCCGTTTACCGCATGGACAGAACAATGGAGTCGGGAAGAAACGGGAGAGGTGGAGTGTGTCTGATGGTGAACAACCGCTGGTGCGACAGCGCGAGCGTTGTCCCTCTTTCACGCTCCTGCACACCAAACCTGGAACTTCTGACCATCAAATGTCGCCCTTTCTATCTTCCACGGGAATTCAGCTCGGTCATAGTCAGCGCCGTTTATATTCCACCTCAAGCGGACACGGACGCTGCAATATGGGACTTACACGACCACCTCACAACACACCAGTCACAGCACCGGGACGCCGCACTCATTGTGCTGGGGATTTTAACAGTGCAAACCTCAAGCGCGCACTGCCGAACTTTCACCAGCACATCACCTGCCCCACCAGGGGCGAAAGGACACTGGATCACTGTTACACACCCTTCAGAGAGAGCTACAAGGCAAAATCATGCCCGCCGTTTGGTAAATCGGACCATGCCGCCATTTTCCTCGTACCTGTTTACAAACAGAGGCTGAAACAGGAAGCCCGGTACAGAGGGAGGTGTCACGCTGGACTGACCATTCGGTGGCCGCCCTGCAGGGGCGCTTTGGATGACGCAGACTGGGCCATGTTCAGGTGTAGCTCCGAGGGCGCCAACGAGTTCACGGAAGCGGTGGTGGGATTCATCGGAAACTAGCGGATGACACGGTAGAAAAACCGTCATCAGGGCGTTTCCCAACCAGAAGCCGTGGGTAGACAAAACTATCCGCGACTCTCTGAGATCCGCTCCCGCAGCCTATAACACGGGGATAGTCACCGGGATATGTCTGAATACAAGGCTGCGTCGTCACGGGCGTGCGCGCAGAGCGGTAAAGGAGGCAAAGAGGCGCTACGGGAGGAAACTTGAGTCACAGTTTCAACACAGTGACTCTAGGAGCCTTTGGCAGGGACTGAGAAACATCACGGACTATAAAACGCCAACCTCCAGAGTGGAGAGCGTGGATGCTTCTCTGGCAGACGAGCTAAACACCTTTATGCTCGTTTCGAGGCTGCAGCTAATCACGCTTAGCGCCGCTAGCGGCATGATGAACAGCACGCACGCCGAGAGAGCCGGAGAGGAAATCGCGTTCACCATTTCGGAGCACGACGTAAGGAGGGCATTCAGGAAAGTGAACACCAGGAAGGCAGCAGGACCTGACGGCATCACAGGTCGGGTTCTGAGAGCCTGTGCTGACCAGCTAGCACCGGTGTTCTCTGAGATATTTAATCTCTCCTGAAACAGTCTATAGTCCCCTCATGTTTCAAAGAGTCCATCATTGTTCCTGTGCCGAAGAAACCTCAACCATCTTGCCTAAATGATTACCGCCCTGTAGCTCTGACGTCTGTAGTGATGAAGTGCTCGAGAGACTCGTCAGAGACTTCATCACCGCATCACTACCGGACACACTGGACCCACTTCAGTTTGCTTACCGCCAAAACCGGTCTCACGGAGGATGCCATCACACACCTCCTCCACACAACCACAAGCCACCTGGATTTTAGGAAAGGGAACTATGTGAAAATGCTGTTCGTGGACTATAGTTCAGCGTTCAACACCATAGTTCCCTCCACGCTCACCTCGAAGTTGGAGGTCCTGGGACTCAGCCCATCCCTGCGTCACTGGATCACCAACTTCCTGACCGACAGACCACAAGCCGTACGGATGGGAAAACACACCTCATCCTCCCTCACTCTCAGCACTGGAGCCCCTCAGGGTTGTGTTCTGAGCCCCCTGCTGTACTCGCTGTACACACATGACTGTGTGGCCACTACAAACTCCACCACCATCATTAAATTTGCTGACGACACTGTCGTGGTGGGCCTGATCTCCAACAACGATGAGATGGCCTACCTCCAGGAGATCAACAACCTGGAGAGATGGTGTCAGGAGAACAATCTGCTCCTGAACGTCAGCAAAACAAAGGAGTTAATAGTGGACTTCAGCACGAAGCAGGTGCGCTCTTACCATCCCATCAAGATCGACGGGACCCCAGTGGAGAGAGTGGACAGTTTCCGGTACCTGGGTGTTCACATCACGCAGGACCTGTCTTGGTCCTGTCACATTAACACCCTGGTGAAGAAGGCCCGGCAGCGTCTATACCATCTGAGGCGCTTTAAGGGACTTCAGACTCCCATCTCAGGTGCTCAGGAACTTTTACACCTGCACCATCGAGAGTGTCCTGACGGGAAACATCACCTCCTGGTTTGGAAACAGCACCATGCAGGACAGGCGAGCCCTTCAGAAGGTGGTGCGGTCAGCTGAGCGCACCATCCGCACTGAGCTCCCTGTGCTGCAGCACATCTACAACAAGCGGTGCTGTACCAGAGCCAGGAAGATCGTGGAAGACCTCAGCCATCCCAACAATGGACTCTTTTTTCTGCTGCGTTCAGGAAAGCGCTTTGTTCCCTGAAGGCAAACACAGAGAGAATGAGGAGGAGCTTCTTCCCGCAGGCCATTCGGAGTCTGAACCAGAGAACACCCAGCACCTAATTACCGGGATTCCCATGTTCACCCCTCTTTCCCAGATACTCGCCACTTACTTTGGACAATTGCACTAGCCACTTTGCACTGGACACTTGCACAGCCACTTACATTTTACACTTATTTTTTTTTTTTTTTTTACACTACACTTATTTACATTTTATTTTTAAACTTTGCACACTTTTTATACATATTTTTATACATTATTTTATATTTATATATATTTAAATTCTGTTTTTCTGTTTTCTATTTTGATGCTGGACAGTTGTAAAAAGCATTTCACTGCATGTCGTACCATGTATGTATGTGTATGTGACAAATAAAATTTGAATTTGAATTTGAATTTGATTTTGAAGTCTCCCAGTCATTGACTAAAGCGGCGTAATAAACAATCCTGTTGTTAGATCTTCTTTAGATAAAACCAGATCAAAACACAAGGTATTTATAACCTATAAGCTCCACGTGGGATATAATCATGAAATCAAAACAAACTGTATTTATTTGATTTGCTCACGTTGAAATTTTGGGGTGAGAAATCTTCAAAATATTACTTTGCCTTCGTAAAGCTTTCATCCAAATCTGAAAATGCTCCTCTCCTCTGAAACATGATCTTTACTTAATATTGGGCTGATTTTGAGCTGATTTCTGACAATCCTAGGTTATTTCCCGATCATCTCGTGGTTGTGAGGATTATCTGGTCAGATTTTCCTGCGGTGTGTTAAGAGTGACTGAATCTGCTCAGAAGAACATCAGAGGAACCTCGAAAGTGAATAATGCTTTCTAAAATTCAAGTCATGCTTTTTTTGATTTCAATTAAAAGTCTAATTAAAGCGGTGCTCCAGCGTCTCTTACCTCAGATCTGTTCAGATCCTGGAAACGAACCACATCAGACGACTGTGGAGGTAAAACCTGAGCAAACTGCACCTTTGGAAGAAATACAGTAGTGTTTTATGCCTTTTACTGTGAGATGCCATACACTGCTTTCAGTAGTTCAGCTTTAGAAAGCTCACTGTAGCAGAAGACTCGCTTTTAGGAGGAATTTAAGGAAGGAAAAGCAAGATTGTAAATACTGTATTGTAACGTAGCGTTTGAGCTGGAGAGGGGAAGTCCTGATTTGACTCACGACTCACCTGAGGAGGACAGCAGCAGGCGTCGGCTTTACAGGCGAACGCTGACAGACAGATGGAGATGATGAACTCAAGCACGGAGAATATCAGCAACACACCTCTGATTCCCTTTAAGAGAGTCTGAGAGGAAAATCAACATTAAACCCTCTTAAATATAGCTAAATATGGTAAATTACCATTTTTAACATCCATGATCTTCATAAAACTTTGCATGCTTGTTAACAAATCATCAAATGTGATATCCTAGTAGGACCTATAAGGGCCAGATTTAGAGTTCGAATGAACATATACGGCCCTATTTTAATCTAAATGAGATTAATCTAAACCACTTTTGCTCTTTGAACAGCAGGAAAGCAGCCCTGGCACGTAGTCGAGATGTGATGTCCCTATTCTCTTAAATAATAGGGGATTTTGGATATAAAGTGCAATAAACCAATCAGATTCTCCTCTCCCATTCCCTTCAAGACTTTATTTTCAGCTCCTCAAAATAGCGACGCACTTTAACATTAAATGTAAAACAATTAATGTAAGTTGATGACATACCTCATACTTGATGTTCAAATAACAGTCATAATCACCGCAGTAATTCAACGCTGCTATAACCAAATCTATTAAAAGTAAAATGATGGCAATGCCGGTTATAGCGCTGAAGATGTTCATTCCAAGGAAGCCCTCACCTACAGGCGTAAAAACAACAGAACTTTAAAACAGCGTGATAACCAGGTAATGCACATACAAAAGTATAAGAAGTTCGATTAAATACACACTTAATAATTAGTAGAGGTCGACCGATTTGACCGATTATCGTCAATTTGATTACGGAAACCGTCTGCATTTAATAAAAAAATAAGTGTTTAATCTCGTCGTTATACACCACCATCACTCCATTCTCTTATTTTATTCTGTATGGTTAAAAACGATATATAAATAAAAGTGATTTCATCCACAGAGCTCAGCTTCTCCAGCAATGGATGCAGCACAGAACACTATAGATAACCAATAGTTTAACAATCAGCTATCGGTGCGATTAATCAGCAAAACCCTACATTAATTTTTCTAAACGCTTCCAGAAGAGCCGTTAAACCTCTTTCTGTACTTCCCGCACGGTTCTTCGTACCCTTAAAAGTAAAGTGTTGTGCAGCACATACCAAACACAAACCGGAGCGGGAATTCATTTTGTTTTCGGCGGCGATGCAGAGCGAACCCGCGCTGATGTACTGAGAAGAGAAAGGTTCAGAAAGCTCGGGTTGGAACATGTAACTTTATTTCGTGAAAGACAGAACACTTAATGGTGTAGTAGTTTCTTACGATGAGAGATCCCCAGTACGAAAGACCACTGTAGATAAAGATGGGTTCTGCGTGAACTGAAGACACGATGCCAAACAGAAAAGTCATCACGCCGATCATTACCTGGACCGTCTGTGAGGGACACGGACGACAGAAGAGTCTCTCGCGAAGCGAACAATAGAAAACATACAGATTTACCACAACTGTAGACTTGATCGTGCTGGAAAAACATCTAAAAAAACAAAAGAATCATTGCATGAATGTCACTGTGCTTGCAGATCACCCCGAGGGCTTTGGGTTGTCCTTTCAGAAACGCTTGAAGGCCCTGAAGAGGAGCAGCAGGAGCGGCGGTGAGCGTCGGGACAGCGGTGGTGTGCGTCGCCGGCTGCAGCTGGATGACGAGGGTTGAAGACGCCACGGGTATGACCGTCTGAGACATCCTCCTACGGACTTGAACAGAACCAAAAACATGGAGGCGGTCACCCCCGAGGAGATACTGAAGCCCGGGTTCATGTGGTAGCGGCCTCAACGTTCGGGTCGCTATTAAAAACATAACAGTTCATAAATAAAAGGAGAAGGAATATCACAAGAGTTTTTATTTTTAAGATTTATTTTGACAATATTAATGCGACCTGCTGAGGAAATGGGCAAATGATCCGATTTTTGTCTGATAATGAGGTTTTACTTCTATCATTTCTAGTTTTAATGAATATAATAATAATAATAATAATAATAATAATAATAATAATAATAATAAATATTTTTCATTTAATCAAAGAATCCTGAAAAAACGTATATTAAACGCATTCCTGTAGGACAGTGTAAAGAAGCTTTTCCAAATAATAATTTTGTCTTTATTTTGATCATAAACTCAACGTAAATGCTTCCAAATGTCCTTCGTTTTTAAGATGGCAGACTTTTAAAAGCCTACAAACGATTTAACAGATGTAAGACGCTTTTAAACGAGAAGAAATCTCTCAAACTGGTTGTTCATGAATACTTTTAACATAACCTACTTACAAATGTTGTTAAATGATGGTCACGATGGACATATGATTCATTTATTAGGCTTTCTGTTCTACTGAAAAACTAAAACTGTTTGGAAAATGCGTCTGCCTACTTGTGAAAAATGGGCTTCACAGGTCTTTTTGTTTATGATTAAAACCATATATTAATAAAATAATATGACAAACACCAGTGTAAAAGGAACCGTTTTGTATAGCGTTACTAGAAAAAGAAGCCGCCCAGTCTAACGGGAAAAACAAGACCGCGTTCACTTCAGGAAATATCATAATAACGCTAATTGTTTGAGAATTGAGCTTCATCTCATTTTTAAGCGTCTAATTTTTAATTCATAATGGATTCGAATTCGCAGAAATTTAATAGGAATATATTTTATTAAAAACCCGTTAGCTATTTATTAGCGAACCCTCGTAATAAACTTGATTAAAGTTGCAAAACACACACACACACACACACACACACACTCCATCCCGACCCTAATCGACTGTGATTGGTCCAACCCGACCCTAATAGACTGGGATTAGATATTTGCATGCACCTTTAGGAGAAAAACAACAGAAAACAGATTAAAACATTTGCAAGAACTTTGTGTTAACATTAATGTAGAAAAGTATGATAAAACTACACATAAATGCATAAAACATCTCATTAAGCATCGTGGGATATTTTCTATCCTTTATGAATTATTATTATTGATGTTTTATTTTTACAATTATACAAACGGTTTGCATTAATTCACAGTTTATTATGAGCATTATAATCAGCTATGGCATTTAAATACAAAGTAGCAAATATATTTTTAAGCAGCATGGTGTTTGTGCAAGCAATATATTGTTAGTTCAACAGGGAACTGTCAGCTAACGTCCCTTGCCTATGTCTGAGTGCAGAGGAGTGATAAGCAAGCTGCATGCTTGAGAGTTGAGAGGGTCAGGGTCATGTATGTCTCTCTTCAGGTTCTATAGGTCACAGATGGAATGAGGAGGTCAGCTTTCCTGAAAAGAGGATACAACACCGAATGAGGCGATGGAGTCAGATAACTATAGGGGGTGTGAACTGAAGAGAGACGACGATAAATATTGAGAACTGCTGGAGTGTGAGCGCACTTTTCCTGTGTGAATGAACTCAGCAGCTGATGTTTGTATCATATGCATCTGTTGAATAAATGATAAGGAATATAAATTTGTGTCTCCTCTTCGATAAAAGAATGCGCATGGACTGCAGAAAATAGTAAGTCCAACAGCATCAATCATCAGGGTCCAAGCACCAGTGGCTCGTTTTAAAAGGAAACAATTCAAATTTGTCCAGTCAATCTTCTCAGATTTCGTTTAGCTTACAGCAAATACACTGGTGTAAATGTCATTTTAATGGCACTAAACCTAATCAAAAGAGATATTAATCATTTTGCAAAACATAGTTTTAAGCTTAGATAGGGAGGATGTAATTGTACCTAAGGAGCTCTTCAGAGAAGTTGAGATGGTGTTTCCTATCTGTCAGTCACTACGAGTTACGTATGTTGTGACGATAGACTGGGGTCTTGCTTTAAGCCCTGATTTGCTCTGAGAGAAGTGTTAACTCATCCTTGGGGGCCAAGCGTCTGCATGTTTCCCACTCAAAGCTTATTTCTGCACAGAAACGAAGAGGAGAAGCTGGAAACTGAAGCTTGCTCTGGATGGCGTCAAGAAACAGCCGGTCGCTTCCTATCCTCTGTTGACAGCCACGTTCTGGTCTGGTCTGGGCTGAAGCTGTGTTTGTGGATGGTTTATGCATCTGTTGATGAATGAGCATGTCGCCATAGCAGCGCCTCTCTCTCCTCCTCACGGGGATGGGAGGAGCTCCCTTTGTCACTAACCAGGCTGGCTTTTTCTGCTAGTCCCTGCAGATCTTTGAGTCCTCCTGCAGCTCCTGTTTTGTCTGGCTCGCGGTGATTTTGCTGTGTCATCTTTCCACTGCTCTTAGTCCCAGTCCTGAGCCCTTGCAGTGAGATGATTGGTTCCTCTGCGTGGGCTGTGGTTCACGACCATGCCTGCCCTGGTTCTTTCCTGTTCCCCGGAGCTGATCAGCTTGACCTGAAGGACTCTGTACTTCCATGTCTCGATTCTTCCTTGACACAGACCTTTTCTTCAATTTGCGTTTAAGGGTCGAGCATGGCAGCATGAAGTCCTCCTCTTTGTGCACCCCTGTGTCTTTACAATGGTTGTAGAGGACGCCCTTGCCCTGTTAAAGGAAGTGTAAGTCAACTATCTTGATGCCCAGTCGCTCCAGAACCTAATCACAGATTATAAACTACGCCCTGGACTATATGACCCAATTTTCTCTGGATATTGTCATCTGAACAAGCATATATCGAAAGCATAGAAAAACTAAAATCGCTGCATTGTGTTTGCAGATGTGCAAGATTGGATTTCTTCATGCTTTTGATGGTTTTTAACTCCTACAACATTCTTCTGTGTGACTGATTTACTGTAAAGTTTACTATTTATTCTTTAAATGATAAACCTGATCTCATACCGATGCGTTTCCTGCATCTTCACGAAAAAAAAAATTACATTCTTCAAATAAAATCGTGTAAGCTTCATCAATGCGCGCCGTTCCTCGTTTATTCCACCATTTATTTGCTTATCCTCAGCGATATACACACAGAAAAGTGTTTATGAGACAATCAGCATCTCAAGGGCTTTGGGTTGTCCTTTCAGAAATGCCTGAAGTCCTTGAAGAGGTGATGCAGGAGCAAAACAAACAAAAACTGAAATATTTAAAGAGAATCCGTGTGTCATTCGTTCTTTTCATATTAAGGACTCAATAAAGGCCTCCTGTAGCGAATCCATCTATTTCCGTAAGATAAAATACATATTTCAAACATTTCTTTCACTTCTGCTGACTGTGGAATCCAGAAACCGATGTGGCGGATGACATACCACGTATAGGTCAGGCGCATGCTTGAAAACCAGCCTCCTCTTGGCTTATATCAGAATCATTTGAGATTTTCCCTTAGAAATGTTTTGTGCTTTTAATTATTGAACAGAGCTGAGCGTCTCTCTAAGTCGTGCCATGCGGACGTGGTACATCATCTTCCAGATTCCACAGTCAGTAGTTATTAAATCATCCACAACGCTCATCTTTGAAACTTTAATATTTTTAGGGTTTTTTAAAAACTGATCGAGTTCACACGCTTGGAGTGTCTAACCTAAAATGTTAGCTCCAGGAGAAAAGAGAGGCAATGAATCCAAAACAGCAGGCAGGAGAAAGGTCTAGTGAAGAGCAGACAGGGCTGAGTGGAAAAACAAGACAAAGTTCAGATCCAGAGAGACCATCCAAGGTGAGCGAGCACTGAAGGCGAACCGAGCAAAATACGGTTTCTAAGACTAAACAGGAGAAGCTGGAACGAACAAAAGCTGGGATCGCCAGTTCAAAAACACACTGACAACAAAAACAACCAGAAAGACATAGGAGAGGAATGATTGGACAGCAGGATACAGGTGCGCCAAACAAGCAGATGAAGAGAAAGCCAGAAAAAATGAATTAATAATTAAGAGTGAGAATATAAAAACTAGAAATATAAATTAGCAACTGTGTATAACTCTGACTTTATAACTCACAATTCTGAGAAAACACGTCCAAACAGCAACAGTAATAATTATAATGTGTTTTATTTAAAGGTGCCTTTCATCAGCACCAGAGGGCACTTTTGCCTGAGTATGCTGACTACATTTCCCACGAGTCCTAGGACTAATTACTGCCCAGGTGTCCCTCATCATCTCCCCTATTTAACTGAGATCACAGCTCCACTACAGCATTTATATCTGAAACACAAGATGAGGGATTTGTACATGAAGAAATGCAGAAACACAGATTCACGTTGTGCAGCGATATTAACCGGATGATTCAGACTCATACTAGTATACTCCTGTATCGTGTGTTCTGTGTCTCTGATGGTACATGAAGATCCTGTGATCCCCACACTGATCAATCTTCCAGCCCTTTGTCTGTGTGTCGCCAAAGGGGTGTTTTATGAAGAGCTACAACGCAATATGTTCTACATATCCTGCCATCAGTTGTGATTCTGTGAACTTTTAAACCATTAAATCTACATCTAGGGCAGGGATGTCAAACTCAATAAACATTTATTTAACAACTAAATGTTTTGGAACATGAATATGAATAAAAACAGAAAGGAATATTACAAGGCGGGCTATGAGTTTGACACATGTGTCCTAATGCAATAAAAAGAGTTCAGGCATACAATTAAAGAAGAATATGCAAGGATGGATATGAATAAACGAGAGCAGAAGTGCAGCACGTATCTCTCGCCACGAGCTGGCGCATGAAATCAAATAAAATATATTTATATATTTACTTTGCATGCCTGAGTCTTACTATACATTAGAAAAAATACATATTCAGTAATATATATAAAGAAATTATGGTAACTTTCTATGAAGCCTGTATTTATAATGCATTATAAGGGCATTCTTAATGCATTATAATACATGCATAATGTCTTTTAAACAACATTATAATGTGTCGTATCATCTGATAAATAATCATAAAAACAGTTACAATGCATCATAATACTTACCTATTTGTGCCTATAAATATTTAGTGTAACGAAAGAGTGTGATGACTTATAACACACAATGAACATATTATGAGTGGTCTTTAACTGCTTAAAGTAAAGGGATGAAAACAAAGTCTTCTTTTAAACATCTAAAAGGCTTTATAACGTGGTATTAATATTTATAAGAGGTCCTTGTCTGCTTTAAGTAAAGTGAGAAATGTTTTTCTGACTCTCTGATTTGTCTTATGAGAATATGCAAAGTCACAAAATGCTTAGCTAAGCAAAAGACATGAGTGAAGCCAAACAAATGAACAGGCCACTCTAAGGACATAACCCAGGCAGCCCTGTTCACATCTCCTAAAGGAACAGGACAGTTTAAGTTTACAAATATCTCCATCTGCTTTCATTTGAGTCCTTTTTCTTTCATTTCAGTGGTCAGTGCAGAATGACATTTCCCAATAAATGTGCTCAGTGTCTCTGTTTTGTCGTTCCACTGGCCCATGGTCTTCAAAACATCAGGTGCAGCCAGATGCAGTTCTTGCAATTGTGTTTCTGTCCACTCCAATAGCATCAAATGCAGCTTTCATGGATTTCACCTTCTTGAAGGCTTCTAGAGCGTCAAGGTATCTGCGAATGATGCCTCTGGTGTTCCTCACTGAATAAAGAGAAATATTATTATATATTGTTACGCTACCAGTTACTTGTCAAAGGCAATTTCCTATCATTCTCAAATTCTCTGCAATATTGGTTAATCTTTATCACAAAACCTAATCTTTTTAGGTATAAGTTTAATCTTCAACAGCTCTTTTCGCTGCATTTTATTTATTACTTGATTATATGGTACTGTATCCATATAATATATATATATATAAAGTCCCAAAATGTGCACACAAACACACACACACACACACACACACAAAAACCATCATATAATGTAAATAAGTTGTCACAGAATAAGTTTATGTGAATAATGTAATTTTGACGAAAATGTCAGATAGAACCTTATAATTGCAAATGATTGGTTAATGAATGGTCATTTATCCACAATGTAACTTACTGCGACACGGTTGTGTCCAATAGCATCAGCTAGAGGTAGTGCTATTTTTTTGTGCTTGTGTTTTCTCTTCTTCACCTTGACCTCTTCAAGGGAGGAGTCTGAAAGGCTTGAAGACTCGTCAGAATCAATGACCTCCTCTGAACTAGAAATGGCAATCCGTGGAGATTTCTTTGATGCTTTTAGGCCTGTGTAAAATAAGTTACGTGTTACATTATATTTGCATCCATGCATGTATATATTTCCCTGCTTAGCCAGCTACTATTCAAATTTTAAGTCATTTCAACTCAAATAATTTTGTCTGATTCACTAATAATTGAGAACTTCTCATGAAAAATCTCACAACATGTCACAACAACAACAACAAAAACGTATGTATATCCATGCCTAAATCTATATGGATAAAAACCTTTTAGCTATTTTACAAACATTATTTGGATTACTCCCACTTTATATGGGCCTAGTGAGCGATTTCTACAAATACTAACATTTAACCTTTACTTGTATTATGGTGCTTATCTATTGTGTTTAAAGAAACTCACTTAATCAGTCACGATGTTGGATGATTGTCCAGATTTGTCTCGTAAGTATGACGGGTAATGCGCTGCGCGCGTGATTGTGACGTGCCTGCGTCATTCTTCCGGGTTTTGGAGTCTTCAATTTCCAATCGACTCTGATTCTTTCATGTTTTCAAGGAGCCGATTCAGGTTTAATTTTCTCAATTCTTCAGAAACAACGAGACGCAAGTTAATAGTGTAACTATTGGAAGTGTCAATTATTGAAAGTATGCATGAAAACACATCATTGTCATGCATGCCAATGGAATGAATTGCCATCATCTTTGGAGTGGTCTTGTGATTCCAAGCGGAAAGCCGATTCTTTTTGAACGGATTTGGAGTGAGCCTGCACCCATGAGTTTCTGGTTGAATTCAAATGTCCAGATTAGTGCAGGAACTTTTGTGTTTAATTGAAAACCTAACACCCTTTCGCACAAACGAAAGATTGTGTTGTGGATGCAGAAGAAGGGTCTTTTGCACGGAGAATGCGATGCAAATGCAAAAAAAATGAAACTTGAAAAACAGCCACGTCGAGATGGATATCATTGGTAAGTTACATGTTTTTCAAATTGCTAAAATATGTATGCAGACTAGTACTTTTTGGGATTTGTTAGTATGATTCTGATTTTCACCAGGGTTTGCAGAAGATGCCGAGGAGTTACGACAGTTCGTAAGAATACAATTTTCTACCAGTCCCGCAGATCATTGCAGAACCATCTAGAATTCATCTACAGGTGCGTAACTTTCTGCAGTGTGAATTTGCTTTTAAATTGTAAGCGTATTTCGATATCACGTTAGCATGTGCAGGGTTACGATGCATTAGCCAACATGTTAATACTGGAAATGAATAGAAATATTTGATCATTTAGTTGTTATAGCATAAAATGACAAATATTGGGGTAAGATGGCCCTTATTGGGGTATGTTAGCCCCCTACTTGGGACAAGAAACTAAATGACTTTTGATTTGATTTTTAATTATTATTAATATTTATGTATTTAAAAGGTGTCTTTTAATGTTAAAACAAACAGTCATCGGAAAGGTCAAATTATTATGCACTATGCTAGGTTTCTTTTCATTTCTTTTTAACAGATAGTAGTACAAATGACTTTTTTCCACCTAGAGGTAAAACATACTATACATACTATATGTAATTAAAATGTCTAAAATCTAAAATCTGTAGTACATACATACTCAGAATATATCTGATTTAGTTGACAGATAAACAAGAGGAAAAAAAAAGTAACATAAGTAGCCTATATATGCTGAGTTTCAGTTAAGGGGTCATATGATGCAGTTTACAATTTTTCTTTTCCAATCAGAGGACACCTCGCATTTTTAGAAAGATGAGCTTCGTAAAAATCTACCCGTTTCTGAAAGGTGGGGCTTAGTATGAGGAAACTAATTTATTTGTTTTTTGAACCTTAAACCACATAAGCACATTGCATTACACCAAATACACAAAATAATGTTCTATTTAGCAATGTCATATGACACCTTACATTTTGTGACATACTTAATTTGTTCACAGAAAGGACACTCAAATGTCTAAATTTCTCTGTCAAAAAATAACCAGCAAATATGGAATCTTGAGATTCAGACCTTTCTGACAATATGTATTTTGTCAACATTCTGAAGACATTTTGATTCTAAAAGACTGTAATACATTTTGCTGGGGGGTGTTCAGGGCCCCCTTTCCCTTGTTGGGCCCTTAGAATCGTCCTAACCTTCCCCCCGTTACTGTGCTCCTTGGGTACGAATATATGCATCCTTACACTCCTTACACTCCCTATATATATATTTACCTTTTTTACATTTATTTTCCTCAGTTGTGTAGTTTTCACATTGAAAAACTTACATCAGCAAAACATAATTTTAACATTTCTTTTGGTTTTCCTCAGGTTTTCCCAAGGTCTAAGAATGAGACAGATAGACCTGATGGAGGATGGTGTGGCTTCAAGCAGCAGAACTCTATCTCCAATGACTGCAGTAGTAAGAAAGGTACTGTATAAAGGAATAATGAATTGGTCTTGAATTATGATGGTAACAATTAAAATGAAATGCTAGTTTGCCACAAATACCTAGGTTTGTTGAAGGCTTTAAATAGAAAGTATGGTCTATCCCAAAACCTAGTGAGCTGCACTGCTTCCACCTACCAACATGCTTTATGACACCGTGTCTACACCAGACGCCATCGTTGTCTCATAGCATCACACTGCACCGCAACAGATAAAATAGATAAACAGTCCAGTGTAGACAATATTACAGATTAGAATGGGTCCTATTGTCTTTTGAAGTGTTATTAAAGGTCCAGAGGACCTCTTTTTTAAATGAAAGGTTTAAATCATAAAGGAATAACACTAAAAATATAGTATACCAGATAAAAATATCACTTTATTTACTCATTTATTTACTTATATACTGAACTGAAAATAGCAAAACTAATATGGAAATATGCTTTTGCAAACATAACTTGTATCTCAGTAACTACCCTTATTTGATTCTCTACATACTGTGTGCATGTTGCTAGATGTCAGTTTATGTCCAGCTCAAAATCACTGACTATAAAGTTATATAAAGTTTTGTTCACAGTGCATTCTGGGATTGCCTACCTTTTTACTAAGGTCTGCATACGGGCAGTAAAGAAACTTGGGCACCTAGGACAAATGAAAGTTGGAGGTCATCACTGCTTTGTCCTCATAGATGAGAGCAAATTTTCACATAAGAAAGGTGCTGCAAATTCATCAGCAATCAATAAGTCTGTTGTAGTGGCAATTTGCAAGAATATTTAGAGGATTTAGGTTGCAGCAATTTCACAGTTGTACATTTGGACAATGTGTTAAACAATTAGTGTGATCTGACTCAATGAAGATTAGATGTATGTGTGATAAAACTGTGTAGTACTGATTTCTACCATTTGTTTTACAGTACAACCGTGGCAGATTTGGTTCTGCTTGGCGACGCAACAAAAAATGGGTTTTAGGCATACTAGAAGTTGAGCAGACAAGAAGAAAACCCATTCTCAAAGTGGTAAGAAGACGGTCAAAAATGAACTCTTGTCAAATATTTTGAAGCATGTCGGAGGCTCCAGTATAATTACTGATGAATGGCAGAGCTTATCGCAGGGCTTTGACACAGGCAGGCTATGACCATCACACAGTGTGCCACAAGAGGAATTTTGTTGATCCAGTAACAAGAGCACATACACAACATTTGGAGCGTGCCTGGAAGGCG
This sequence comes from Puntigrus tetrazona, assembly GCF_018831695.1. NCBI lineage: Eukaryota > Metazoa > Chordata > Actinopteri > Cypriniformes > Cyprinidae > Puntigrus > Puntigrus tetrazona. Next base: position 162,942 of record NW_025048505.1, on the reverse strand, counting down.
TACAAAATGGATATATGGCGCCACCGTGGCAACAGGACAACTAAACTTTTGAAAAGAGCACCTCAAGGTCATTGAATGGGAATACTGGCTTGCAGGAACCATCCCTCACACATTCTTGGCCGCCTTATACATGACATTAGAAAATACAACTTACATGAATGTAGTTAACCAGCCTGTAAAGAAACAGAATTTTGTGCACCGCCAACTGTTTATAACTCTTTATATTAGTTAATTAAATGTATGTGGTAAAACTTAGTAATTTTACAGTTTTAATGAATAAAACATGATTTGCATTGAAATATATTGTTTCTTTGTACTTTTCACATTACTTTGACGTTACCTTCTTATAATGACTTCATGATATCTCATGGATGTTTATAAGAATACCCAACTTTTCTCACTTTACTTAAAGCAGACAAGGACCTCTTATAAATATTAATACCACATTATAAAGCTTTTTAGATGTTTAAAAGAAGACTTTGTTTTCATCCCTTTACTTTAAGCAGTTAAAGACCACTCATAATATGTTCATTGTGTGTTATAAGTCATCACACTCTTCGTTACACTAAATATTTATAGGCACAAATAGGTAAGTATTATAATGTATTGTAACTGTTTTTATGATTATTTATCAGATGATACGACACATTATAATGTTGTTTATAAGGCATTATGCATGTATTATAATGCATTAAGAATGCCCTTATAATGCATTATAAATACAGGCTTCATAGAAAGTGTGGGCAGGTTTTTGACAGATATTCGACTTAACTCTGCCAAAATCTGAAAGAAAAAGAAAAGATAAGTGACATTAAGCAGTCACTTTTCACTGAAATTAACATGCACAAACTAAATGACCTGAAAAGTAGTTTAAGTAAATGTTAAGTAACGAAATTGAAAATCACGTTTTTCAGCTCCTCCACCATCTCTATCTGTCACGAATGAAGGGTCTGAGGCGTGCGGATCCATATGCAGGCTTTTATTAAATGAAGGCATGGTCAAAACAGGCAGGCGTCAAACAGGGCAAACAGATATATAGGAGGCGAGGCAATAACAAAATCCAGAAACAGGCGAAGGTCAGGTCAGGCAGCAAACAATCACAGTATCCAAAGACAGGCAGGGTCAAAACCAGGGAAACAAGAACTCCAGAAAATACAAGGAAACTCAGAAACAACGAAACAGGCGAACAATGCAACCTGCAGGTGAGGGCCTACAACAGTCTTTATAGTCCTGGGACAGGAAGTAGCAGCAGAGGAAGTGATTACCGATCACCCAGGGTAAGAGCTCCCTCTGCTGGCTTGGTGACACTATCCTTTTGGACTCCATGCAGTGACTAAAAAAAAGAAGTTACAAATAATCTGATCACATTATTTCAATTTCAGTTTTTATACACAATAAACGACGACGTACGGGTGAGAATGTGCTTCAAGTAACGTTAGTCCACCAACACCTTACCTGTGCATCCAGAAAACGGGATTTTCACTACAGAAACTCAGACCAAAAAACATTTAGAAATGACCTAAAAACTATTGTGAAGCATGTGCTGAATTGTTGTTTTTAACATCTTTTAGGCAATGACGCTTCGGTACTGAAACTACGTCTGACTTTAGTGTATGCTCAATATAGCAACGACAGTGTTCACGGAAAAGTAGGCTTATAAAATAATCCTCAACATACCTATTTGTGCTGCCACATCTCAAACACTGCCGCTCTTCTTCAAACAGGTCTGCATTGAGCATGTGCCAGACCAAAATAATCCCTTGAAGAAATTATTATTATTAGTCTTTTGTAACTTAATTCTCTTTTTCCCTATATCCTCCTGACTCATAGAAAAATAATAACTTTTATTAAGTATTTTTTCATGTCATTATTTAAGGCATAAGAAAGAAAAAATTAAATTAACATTTTATTCATATTTTATGTCCTCTGTAGAGGACACCAGGACTATCTTTATAAAAAATTAAAATGGCATGAATAGACATCAAGAAGGCAAAATCAATGTGATTTTTATTTATTTATTTTTTTAGATGTTTTATGCCAAACTATTATATTAAGGCTGATTTTCAACTATGTTATGTTTAACAACATTTTTTGATTCACGTTTTTTGTTTAATGCAATATGTATCCACAAATTTCCCTGAACTTTATTTTATATATATTTCTATAAATTATATGTATTGTATATTATATCTTCATATAGTAGGCTATTACCAGCTTTTTCTAATCACATTAACTATGAAAGTGTCTTTGCGTCAGATATTTGTATGAACAGACGTTTAGTCAGTAGGCTACACTACATTCTGTTAAGTAGAGTGTACTGAAGACGTTTAGTTTAACAACTGGCTCCACTTGAAAGTTCACGTAACATAGCCTAACCAAGAAAAATGAACAAACTTGCCTAAATCAGTCCAGTTTACTAACATTTCTTTAGTAGATTCAATGATTACTTTTACGGTGTACAGCATTTGTCACAGTATTTTCACGAGATTCTTTATGAGTTTGATAACATAAATCTGATCTACAATATCTCAAACAATCGGCACATTGTTGTAATGTGAGTTCTGCTCTTTAAATCCATGATAACAGTATTCAAAAACATAGTAATGATCCTCGTGTAGGTATAAATAGATCGTTTTGTAATGTGTTTCCTCCAATTTATCTCAACAGCTTCTGTGAAACACCACTATTTTTTACGTCTAACGCGATTCAGATCTAGAAATCTGATGTAATGCAATTTTGTCTTGAGGGTCATACCCCGTATCTCTATGTGTGCTTGCTGCTATTTTGACCAATTCCTGGTCAGGCTTTTGTGGGTTTAAAAAATGATGCATCTTCTTTTTTTAATAACTTCGCTGTGTTTCTACATACAGCACCCTGTCTGTCTCGTGCTACAGACACACAGAGGTGAAGATCAGAATCTACGGCAGATCTATATTACTTTGAACAGCTCGTTCATGTGATCAGTTAGGTGTAGCGACACTGTGATTATTATCAGGCGTTAGCATGACGTTAATAGATGTGGGAAGACCCTCACCATGTAGAGAGATGTTACCCCCATCAATCGAGAAAATGACACAATCTCGTCAGTTAATAAAGGATATTATCTGTAGATATCTTTCTGAAGAAAGTGGTAACCTAATATCTGGGCCGATGTTAAACTCTAAAGAGTGTTAATGTGCGATAGGCGCTTTTTTTCTGTCGGTTCACAGTTCAGTTTTAACATTACCTTTTAATTTAGCTGTTTATGTAATTTCGTAGAATGTAACATTATTGTCGTTGACAGCTTTTAAAACAAACCAAGAAATATCTTTATTTGTGTTTTTCATGATGAACTGTCTTATGGGTTTTAGGGTAAATAATGAAGAGTTGATGAAGCAGTCATAACCAATTTGTACATTACTTTCTCTGTGTCAGACTATTTGTTTAACATAATTGATAGTTATTTAATGAGTGATGTCTTGAATGTGTTCTGTTGTTAGGACTCTGCTGATGATCACTTGTTCCACCACCTTGATCTTTTAATTCTCCTTGTTGAGCATGAAGGTGCTGTGACTCCTTCTTCTCTGAATCTCTGTCCAGCCTCATTTAAGATTGTCATTGAGGTAGAAGTTGTGATGGAAAGCATTAAAGACTTGCCAAAAGCTATCTAAAACTTCTCATGTTGGGCCACACTGACTTAAAGCCCAAGTTACAAACATTAAAAACCAGCTTGCAATTTAATTTTGACAGGAATGGCTGTTGTTCTTGTATTGTTCTTGAGTTGCTCAATTAATCTCTGAAGAGATTGTCTTGTTCAAAATGTCCTGTGATTGCAGTAAGTGATGTAAAGTTTAACAGTGTTTTGTGGTAAAAGTGTTTAAAATTCACAGTGGTCATCTTTAAGTTTTAGAGACTTGACTCGAGTTTTAATGCATATCCAGTCTAGTCACTCAGAAGGATATGACATATTGTTGAATACTATGTGTTCCTGTTCCTGTAAGCAATTTGCACAGGTGTTAAGAAACAAACAAAAAGATTTGCATGTAAACAAAAGTTCATTCATTGATGAATACATTGTGCGGTAACACTTTAAAATACTGATCCTTCATTAATCAATAACTACATAGGAACAAATCAGGTGCTTTAACATTTTAACTAATTCACAAGACTGTTCCATTATCAGTAACCTAATAAAAGACTTGTACCTGATGTCCTATTTCTGTTTATATGGGACACGCGATATAAAATCTGAAAATATTTTCTGTGTGCATATGACAAGCATTTTTGTGTATATCAGTTGGTGGGTCAGTATCTTGCTCAAGGATCTCACCTCAGTTGTATCGAGAGATGAAACAGAATGTTGGTCATTCATTCATCCTCGTAAAATACTGCTTGTACCGAGACTAGAACCTGGAGCTTTGGGTTACAAGTCCATATCTAACCATTAGACTGTGACTTCCCCTATATATGTGTGTGTGTATCTTGTGAAGGGTTAGAAGATTCTAGGATTACCTTTTCATTAATAACTACTATAAGACTAACCTGCTAATAATTACTCAAGCGTTACTACATCCTTCTGAAGGAGTTATCTAAAATATTATAGAATTCAGCAAAAACATCAAAAGCTTTAAATCATTTTAGTGTTTGGTTTCACATGATATTTATTCATCATAACTAGAAAACAGCTAAAGTAAACAGTGTGTATAGACACACGGCCATATTTATGATGACTGAATGTAAACAAGATGTATGGAAGAAGTAAAAGTTAGAGTGGTTGTGTGTGTAGTTACACACACTAGAGCATGCATTGGAATGGTGTTTATCATACAAAAGAACACACACACACACACACACACACACACATATACGCAGGTTCTATGGGTTACTTTTTGTCTCTCGCAAAGTCAATAAGCATGCCAGCTTTCTTTTTCTTCAATGGTGCTTTGCCGTGGCTCCTGTCTGCATAACTCTCTGCACCGCTCTGCAAAATCAGAGAGTTTCTGTCCTCTTTGTAATGTGGCAGGCAGATGTTTGTGTGCCTCATTGTCACATGCTTCGAGCTCTGAGACTGCAGCAGTATCCACAATTGTCTTTCTATCCACACCGCATTTGAAGTACGCCTTTCAAATAGCCCAAGACCTTCTTGTATCTGTTCATGGCTTGCTCTGGAAAAAGACTAACAAAGAACAGACAATAAAAGATTAGTATGTTATAAATAAATTGAAGTCTGATGTAGTATTATACCCTTTTATTAATTATGATAATTATGAATTATCACTTGAATTAGCTCTTAATTCAAGTTTGGGGAATTGAATCTTAAAAGATTCACGTTAGTATGCAATTCCAATATACCTTTAAATCACCTAATACGTCCAGCGTTTTAGGGCAATTTAAATTTATGTTACCAATATGAATTTACTCTGTGATCAGCAAAATAAATCAATTGGACTTCACTCATTTATCTGATTTTAGCTTTACCTCGAGCAGGTAGCAAGCGGATCTGGGCATGAGTTTAACTTTCCAGTCACATAACACACAAACGAGAATTCATAATAATGAAACAAATTTTATTAAACAGTACCTAATAATTGACAAGACTACACTGAGAAGACTAACAACATACACACACACACACACACACACACACACACATACACATACATTCATACACACATTCACGGGATGGAAGGGAAGATGGATAATTTTCTGTCCAAAGTCTGTTAGCTAGTTCTGAGATCGCACTAAGAGCACCAACAAAGAAAAGTTAGGGTTCAGCTTTGCTTATATGTGTCTGCGCCGATTCAGTAAAGAGATGAAAAGGTAGTTTTACCACACGGCTTGTCTGGGAAATCCGGCTTGCTGATTGGTCAGGCTCGTCCGTGGGATGATGCGATCGGGCTTTCCGGGCCGTTTGAATGGAGTCTCTCTAGCTTGGTGGTTCGCTTTGGATGAACCGAGTTAGTTCTGGAAAGGTAAGTGAATGTCCGTGGAGTGATGTAACGGAGCGGACGGAGTCGAGGGTATCGGGTCGTTCGTTCAGAGTCTTCTAACTTCTCCAAGTTCGAAGTTCCTCCATTTCCTTGGCAATTCCTGCAGCGACCGAATTCCCCTGCAACTCCTGGTGGTTCCGAAAACTTTCGACTCTATGAGGGAGTTCTGTTCCTGCGTTTTGAGGTGCAAGTTTTGGGGACGTGCCCTGGGCAGTTGTCCAATCCGAGGTCGAAGGGGCGTGTCCACGCCTGCTTTCGACTCCGGTTTCGTGCATTCTTTATCCCAGTTAGAACTGACATTCTGCACTTCTGTTTCTTATCGAAAGTTTATAAATAGAATACACTGTTGTGCATTTTAACAAACACACCTATTCATTCACCACGATATTGGAAACATCATCAGCTTCAACTTGACACCAAACATGCATTATCTAGCGCTTATGGAGGCGCTATCTGTTAGCGGATTATTTGAAGATTATATAGCGGTTCCTACATACATCCCAAAACATTTATTAAACAAATGAACCTATATTTGTTTGAAAGGAAGGCATTTAGATTGTTCGTTTAGTAGTTTTATGTGTGTCCTGGCAGTTCCTTTGTTGTAGCGAAAAGGAAAAGGCGCTTTTAAGGAATGTATGTTGGGACAGAGCGAACCTCCTGGGGTTGAAAGTGTAAGGTTGTCCTGAACACACGTTTATTCATGGCGGGAGTCTCATCACCTTTTGACTTGGTGGCTTGGTAGAACTGGTCCCAGGTCAGTGCGCCGAACGGGTTATCGGGCTGTCGACCAGATGTTGCATTTCAATCATCCCAATCTTGACGTGGGTACGTTCGGATTGGCCGAGCTCACTGCAGCGACAGTCTCTGGAAAACGTTTGGCAGACTTTGTGGCGCTCTGCATTGCTCTGCGGACCAAATTGATTGCCTTTATGGTCCGGGGTGCGGAGGATGCGCGGTTTTACGACCTGGTTCTAGAGCGATTCCCCCTTATGGTTCGTGTCTGTTCATCAAGGCCTCACAGATCCCCCTTTTGCGCGATGAGGTTCCCGTTGCGAACGTCATCAGGCACTGGAACAGTGGACAGAGAGAACAGACATCCACAAACAACATTTCCATCGCTAACTGAACTGTGGTGCAGAGATTTGGAATTTAGACAGATCGGGTGAGAAACTTGATACGACATTTGTGCTCAATCTATAGACTTGGTGCGGGGAGTCAATCTCATTGTCAGGATCTGATGTGAGGGAATGCTTAAGGGTGTTCCTGTAAAAGGGCCTAGAGGGGAAAAGGGAAACAGAGAGAGAAAGAGAAGGGAAAAACAACACAGAAGGGACACAAAGACATTGAGTGAGGTTAGGACAACAAACAATGGTCACATGTGTGGGGAAACTCCTTGTTACTAGAGTGTTGGTTCTAGCAGTGTGGTGAAGGAGCGTGTAGGTGTTGTGTTTGAAAACCTGGCTATGTGTTTCCCTACTGTGTGAGGAATTGCATCAGTGAGGTGCAATAGTCGGTCGGTGTCAGTGGGCTTGGTCTTCCCCCCTTTTCTTGTCTCTTGGAGCCCTGGTGCCTCTTTATCTGGTTCCGGTGTACCCATCGCAGGGCTGGCTCACTGCGCCCTGTCGAATCTTGATTCGGTAGGCAACAGGTGACAGTTTATCTATGATTTCGTGGGGTCCCGTCCAGTGAGGTAGGAACTTTGACAATCGATGAGGGGTGTTCGGCCGTGGTTGGGCGAAACTGTAATACCACACTTTGTCTCCGACCTCAAGTTCCTGATATGAGGCCTTCCTGTCGTAGTAAGCCTTACGACCTTCCGTGCGCTTCCGACATTAGTGTGATGTCAGCTCCTGTGTCCAGAAGGGCTTCGACCTGATGTGGCGTTCGATGATGACGAACAGGTAAAACTTTGTTGCTATACCTCTCTCCATGAGATCACCCAGGAGTTGAGGGACTGGAGTTTGGGATGAGATGGGGAGGATATCAGGGCTGATCTGCAGTTCTTCGGACGAGTGGCAGACGACCAGGATAGCACTTTCAGGAACCAGAGTGGTTTCAGCGGCAGGTGTTTGTTGGATGATGCCGTGGTTTGAAGCATCATGTGGTGAGTTAGGGGCTAACTCGATTGCTGGGGTTTCAGGTAGGATTTCTTGTCCATCTGAAGTTATGGTTGTTATGGTTCTCTATGTGTGCGGGGTGGAAGTGCTATTCTCTGTGTCTGGTTGGGTCGGGTGGTCACTGCCGTCTCGTCCGGCTGCCAGTCAGGCTGAATCCGGCTTCTCTTTCTTTTCCCACTTTCAATCTTCCTTCATTTGCTGGAAAAACTCTTTCATCATACTCTTCATCAGTTCTTGGGAGTTAAAAGACGGTGATGTATTTTGCTCTTGTGTGGATTCAGTTTGAGCTCTGTCAGTTTGGAATCTTTGAGAGTTCTTTCGTTGATTCCTCTGGCTGGTTGCTCCAGGGTGTGTTTGTGCTCTTCCCGTGGAGGTTCCATTGCCATCCCAGGAGCTCTTCCCCTTTGGTTTCTAAAGGAGGTTGACTGATTCCACGATCTCTCCCGCTGAGCTTCCTGCGGTCTTGAACTGTCCCATGACTTTTCCCAGTGGCGTCTAGGCGAGCACTGTCGTTCACGTGATCCATCCCAGCAGCCGTTTCTCTGCTTGGGTCTGGAAGTCTTGCTCTCGGTTGGACACGTTCCACTCTTTTCTTGACGGCTTGAAGCTGTCTTGATGTTGGGCGCCCTCTAGAGGCAGTCCGTGACTTTGTGTGTTGAAGTCGAGGACCGTCGGAGCTTTAGCGCCTTTCTCTGCAGCCATCTTCTGTTTGCTGTAGTGCTTTGCAGCTGCTGAATGGTCATTGTGCGTGGACATGCAAGCACGCCTAGATGGTGGCTTACCCCAGGATGTAGGTTCCTGAGGAAGAGAGTCTTAAAGTTCATGTCTTGTTCCATTTCGGGCTCGTTGCGAGTTCCGAAGTATGCTCTCCTGAGTTGGCTGTAGTAGGCTTGTGGAGATTCATGACGGCCTTGTCTGATCTCCAGGGCGGCTACTATTCCTTGTTCTGACTCGGGGTCAGAAAATTCCTTGATGACAGCCTCTCGGAGCAGGTGGTAATCAGCCTTTGTCTGGGCTGGTTGCGGTCCAGGAAGCTGCGTACATCAGGGCTTGAAGAACTAATAATAATAATAATAATAATAATAATAATAATAATTTTAACGTGCCTCTATTATGCTATTTCAATAGCTATTCATTTGTTTTGGGGTTAGATTTACATGCAGTTGAGGTTAAGGTCACTCTTTTCATTGCAGGATCATTCGTCTTCTCTCAGAAGATTCTGACCAGACCTCCTTTCTGAATTTCAAAAAATAATGACTTGCACAAATTGTAAATAAGATCTATAAACAGTGTTTGCATTTTAATGCATTCTATTTTCAGTGCTTGCATTTTAGGGTTTGAAGCTCAATGTGGCTGTTTATTGAAAGGGTTCATTTGATGCAGTTTCAGTCTTTCTTTTCTCTTTGGAGTGTTACAAGCTCTTGGTGCATAATGATTTCATCTAGATATGTATATCTGAGACGTCTTATAATCAAATAAATGTTACATTTTTAAACATTTTAATGAATACATTTTAGACTTTAGGATCCATGGGAACCCAGTTAGTTTGTTGTCTGGTATTGTCTAAGTGAAGTGGTTGTATTCTCATGTGATCTCCTTTGTTTTCTTTAGGAGTATTTAATGAAGACTGTTGTGCACTTCATCACTTCATCATTTGTGACAATTCTTAACTAAAAAAGTTTGTTTAGTCAAACATCAAAATGTTTCCACATTTTTCTTATTTATCTACTTTTTATTTTAAAAGTTTATTTCAAAAAAAGTATCAGCCTCTCCCATTTCATTCCAATGCGTTCTTCAATAAAGAAAGAAATAAAATGAAACATAAATGTATGGACTTTTAAAGGACATACCTCTTGTGCATTTTTCCTTTTGTTCACTTTCCTTTTCTTGTCTTTATCCTTATGTTTGCTGGATTTTCGGGGTGCAGGGGATGAAGAGGACTGAGTTGAGAGATTGATTCAGATGAGGATGATGAGTCAACTTTGTGATGTTTCTTTTTCCTCTCAATTTGTCGTCTACTCATTGTCTTCTTTTTATGTTCTGTATGACATTCGTCTTCTGTACTGGAAGACTTTGACTCAGCATGAAGCTCCCATGTCTTTCTTTGCTGAAAGGGCTGATAAGGAATACAAACCAAATCATATTTACAGCACATTTAATTTCTTCCATTTTTGCCAACTTCCCATCTAAAGTTATTGTTAAATGTTAACACTTTATTACCTTTGTTAAGGAACACCACAAAATATAATTTAAAACAACGACAGACTCAGACTGGAGTACACTGCTCCATTATATACCAGGGTATGTTATAATGTGGACTATGTCCATTTCCTGAAGTAAAACATTCATTTATAACTATTTGTACTGTAGGACACATGATAAGCATACCATATAACTGCTTGTAAAGTATAGTTGATTTTAGAGATAAAACAGCTTACCGTTAGTCAGGCTCCTACGCAGAAAATCTCTCTCGCTTTCGATGTCCTTGGATTTATCTTCTAAGAATTTAATTTTAGCTTTTATAAAAGCATTTTCCTCCTTCAGTTTCTGAACAGACACCCGTTGAGTCGGTGCTGTTGCTGATCCTGATGGAATCTAAAAAACACTGTAAACACTGTTGTACTGTAACTCTCCATCTATCTAAATATCTATACTGAAACAACAATACAGTCCTCAATAGCTTCAACTTTGTCACAGATCAAGTATATTTCAATATTTCATCAATTTTATTAAATCAACCAAGTTTTTTTTGGTCCTTACAATGTAGGTTAAACCAAAGCACGCACACAATGTGTGTGTCAAAACACTAACAACACTAACATTAACAAAAATAATTCAATATTTAATGACTGTGTTTTGGTGCTGGTTTAGGTTAGTCATAGGTACATAAACATGACACTAAAACAACCAGTAGATGGCAGCACGTGTCTGTTCAAATGAATCAAACTATTATTTCAAAATGGCTGATTCATTTAGGATCAAATCAATAAATCACAAACGGCTCACTAGGTTCGATCAAAAACGGATTGATTCAAAAAACAAAACACAGAAGTGTTGCTCCGAGATGCTCATCAGCTCTGCTCTGGCTTTGTTTTAATCCATTTCATTAGTAAACCAGAAAAAAAGACCATGTAACTCACTCAATAAACTTGTGTTGAACTGCTATATAAAATGAACATTTACGATCACGCGCACGTTTGATTCAACTAGATACAAAAATAAATAAAACATGGGACTTCATCGTTTGTTATTTGAATTATTGTATTCTAACAGGGTTCATGCAATTTATGCAACGAATGCTTTTGGACTCAAGACGTGTAAAGCTCTAATACTGAGCTCTGATTGGCCATCATTGTTATTTGGTTTAAAAACTATTATATGTACAGAATATTACTATTTAATTTGCAATAAAGGTTTCTGCGACACACAACATTATTCATGTAAAAGGGGCGGGAAGAGGGATGGTGGTTTTACTGAGGGGATATGTTGTTGTTGTTGTTGTTTTATTATAAAGGTACATTTTATAACAAATCATGTGAGAAAAGACGTCTTCTGAAGGGTTCGTTGGTTTCTTCTGAGTCGTAATGCGTTTTAGGAGAAACAGTCCAACAATGACACTTACAAGCTATTTTGCGCTTTGTCAGAACGAGGACGTAAAAGAAACAGAAAAAAACAGGCTAATATTCAACAAAGAAATGCGGAATATGTGAGGAGGAAGGCGCAAAGCAAAGATGGATACCAATGATAAATATACACACCCTTAAGACACCCTTTTTTAAATCAAACTGGAAGCCTGATTCAAATCAAAATGATATGTGTTGCTGTACTTTTTATTTAAGTCATTAATTTATTTATTTGTTTTTGGTACTTTGGTAGGATATGTCAGCAAAGAGCACACAATGAAAAAGTGACAAGATCATGCAGGTCAGGATCAATATTTTACAAGACCAAGACACATTTACAAAATCGGATGACTTTTATATACAGGTAGGTGTAATAAAACACAATTCATGTCATTTCAAATCATTTTAAAATGTTTTCACATAAATCTTTCAATATCGCAGATTCAGTCAAGGATTACGTTTACGTCAAGTGGACATGGTCCAGGATGGCATTGCTGGAAGCTCTGGCCAGGAAACTGAGATTTGTCTGCAGGAAAGCCTTGAAGATGTTCAAAAGCAAGACAGGACAACGGATTGGTGGAAGAAGGGAATTCATTGTGAAAGATGAAAGCAACATCCGCCATAAAAGGAAGGTGGGATATCCTTTCTGTAACTGTTTTATAAGTGAAAACCACTGAAATGCAGTATCCATATGAATTATTCTTTTAAATTGGTTCATTTTATAGGAGAAGCAGTTGATCGGCATTAGTCTGCAGGAACGTCGCCAGGTAAAAACATTTAAGCAGAACTCTTAGTCCATTCGGCAGGAGAAGCAGTTGATCGGCATTAGTCTGCAGGAGCGTGTAAAGTGTATTTGTTTGTAGTCTAGTCTTATTGTAGCGCCAGCCTCGTTGCTAGATTTCGCTGTATTGTTTACCTCGTGTCACGTGATTATTGTCGTGTCACGTGATTATTGCCGTGAAGTGTCGTGCGAGTTTCGGACCTTTTGTTGGTGCTAATTGAGAGGCGTGTCCAGCGCCAGGTAAAAACATTTAAGCAGAACTCTTAGTCCATTCGGCGGGAGAAGCAGTTGATCGGCATTAGTCTGCAGGAACGTGTAAGTGTATTTGTTTGTAGTCTAGTCTTATTGTAGCGCAGCCTCGTTGCTAGATTTCGCTGTATTGTTTACCTGCGTGTCACGTGATTATTGCCGTGTCACGTGATTATTGCCGTGAAGTGTCGTATGCGTGCGTTTCGGACCTTTTGTTGGTGCTAATTGAGAGGCGTGTCCTGCTTTACTCAGCCACGCAATTCAGATAGTTTAAAAGTAGTGTGCACACGCGCAGCGTGGCTCGCGCAATTCCCGCGGTCAGACCTCATCGCGTGAAGACCGACGAGTGTAAAGACCAGCGACTCTACCTGTGCGACTCCACCGAGCAAAGACACGGCTTAACACTTATGTATACCTAGTATTTATTTTTCGTTTCTATCTTATATTTTCCACCCTTCTCATACAATGTCTTTCAACATCCCTAGCCTCATTACCACTGCGCACTTCTTGTATCCGGCGTCATCGGAGGCGCAACTACAATAATATGCATACTATTCCCACATCGGTCACCACATCACACTTTCTCCATCGGCCTTTGGAATTGCCAGTCTGCTGTAAAAAGACTGACTTCATCACAGCCATCACAGAACATTCCAATCTAAGTATTCTAGCACTTACGAAACCTGGATTAAACCAGAGGACACTGTTACTCCAGCTGCCCTCGCTGCCAACCATACTTTCACTCATTCCCCCGCACTTCTGGGAGGGGTGGAGTACTGGCCTGCTCATATCAAAGACTTGGAAGCACAGCCAAATACAGACCCTCAATACAAACTCCTCTTTTGAATCACACGCCATTACTGTCACCCACCCTTTTAAAATTCACCTGATTGTTCTGTATCGCCCCAGGGCACCTCAGTAACCGTTAATGACTTGGATGTGCTGCTCTCTGCTTTTCCAGAGGATGGCACTCCTCTGGTACTGCTAGGTGATTTCAACATCCATGTAGATAAGAGTCTGGCCTGCGACTTCCACAGCCTATTGGCGTCTTTTGATCTCAGCCGTGTATCCACCACTGCCACGCACAAATCAGGTAATCAGTTGGACCTCATCTACACTCGAAACTGCTCTACTCATCATGCCCAGGTAACACCACTGCACACATCTGACCACTTCCTGATTACATTCAACACCACCTAACCTCTTCCAACATAACACCAAACCCTCCTCTGGTCACTTTTCGCGTCACTTACGCACTCTCGTCAACCTGTCTTTCCTCTGCGGTGTCACTGTCACTCCCTCCTCCTAACCGGTTCTCTTTACTAGATGTTAACACTGCTACCAATACCCTCTGCTCCACGCTAACATCCTGCCTGGACTCTTTCTGTCCTCTAACAACCAAACCTGCCCGGCCAACTCCTCTGCCCCTGGTTATCTGAAGTTCTCCATGAACATCGCTCCAAACTCAGAGCTGCGGAAAGAAAATGGCGTAAAACCAAGGATCCATCGGATCTCTGTTTTATCAGTCTCTTCTCTCCTCATTTTCTAATAATGTCTCCACTGCTAAACGTAACTATTACCAAACAAAGATTAACAACTCCTCTGACTCACGAAGCCTCTTTAAAACATTCTCTGCTCTTTCTGCCCACCTGTCCCCACACCATCGTCATCCTTAACCTCTGATGATTTTGCTTGTTTTTCATTAACAAAACCACTAAGATCAGCAATCAATTTCCCGCTGCTCCTCGCTTTACGCACATCAACCCACAGCACCCGACACATTCTCCACTTTTCCCTCCTCTGAAACGGAGGTTTCAAAAATCGTCCTTGCCACGAATGCCACAACCTGCCCTTTAGATCCCATCCCTACTAACATCTTTCAGGCTATCGCTCCATCCGTCCTCCCTGCACTCACCCACATTATCAACAACTCTATCTCCACTGGTACATTTCCCTCAGCTTTTAAGGAGGCTCGTGTTGCCCTCTCCTTAAAAACCCACACTTGACCCTGAGCTCATTAGAAATTACAGACCTGTATCTCTCCTCCCATTCATGGCTAAGACACTAGAGCGTGTTGTCTTTAACCAAATCTCCTCCCATCTCTCACAAAACAATCTCCTGGACAGCAACCAATCAGGTTTCAAGCGGCCACTCCACAGAAACTGCACTTCTATCGGTCATTGAGGCACTGAGACGGTCAAGAGCACAATCAAAATCTTCAGTGCTTATCCTGTTGGACCTGTCTGCTGCTTTTGACACTGTAAACCATAACATTCTTCTATCAACCCTCAGACAGATGGGTGTCTCTGGAACAGCCCTTCAGTGGTTTGAGTCCTACCTCTCTGGTAGGTCTTTCAGGGTATCATGGAGGGTGATGTCTCAGAGTCTCATCACCTCAATACTGGAGTGCCTCAGGGCTCAGTACTTGGGCCACTGCTTTTTCCATCTACATGACATCACTGGGTTCTGTCATTTCTGAAGCATGGCTTCTCATATCACTGCTATGCTGACGACACTCAACTCCATCTCTCCTTTCAACCAGGCAGACGATCCCACTGTTTCTGCGTATTTCTGCGTGCCTAAATGACATCTCAGTCTGGATGAAGGATCATCACCTGCAGTTAAACCTCACAAAAACAGAGCTCCTCGTTTTTCCGCCAATCCCAACATACAGCACAAACTATCTTTTCAGCTAGGCTCAAGCTACTGTATCATCGTCTAGGTCAGCTAGGAACCTTGGAGTGACCATTGACGACCAGCTAACTTTCACTGAACACATTTCAAAACTGCTCGATCTTGTAGGTTTTGTGCTGTACAACATCAGGAAAATCAGACCATACTTATCAGAACACGCTACACAGATCCTCGTCCAGGCACTAGTCCTGAGCAGACTGGATTACTGCAACGCCCTCCTTGCTGGCCTCCCAGCCTCTACAACCAGACCTCTTCAGATGGTCCAGAATGCAGCGGCTAGGGTGGTCTTCAACGAACCAAGGAGGGCCCACGTCCACCACCCCTCTTCATTAGTTTACACTGGCTTCCTATAGATGCCCGCATCAAATTCAAATCCCTGATGCTGGCCTACAGGACAATCACAGGCTCCGCTCCTCGTACTTACACTCACTAATTGAATCATATGTTCCCTCCAGGTGCCTACGCTCTCTGCAAGCGAAAGGCGTCTTGCAGTGCCTTCACAAAAAAGGTGCAAAATCACTCTTGCGCACCTTCACCTGGTCTGTTCTCGCTGGTGGGGCGATCTGCCCATTGCCACTAGGGCAGCAGAGTCACTAGCAGTCTTCAAAACCAACTCAAAACTCATCTTTTCGTTTGCACTTGACCCAACATTGATAGCACTCTCTTCTTCTTCTTCTTCTTCTCTTCTTCTTCTTCTCCTGCTCCTTCCTATCCTTTTCTTGTTTTAAAAAAAAAAAAAAAAAAAAGCCTTGTGTCTGCATGTTAGGTAAGACAAGACCCCACTCAAGAGCACTTATGCACTACTGCCCTTTTGCTGATATTAATTTGCTTCTATATGCCTACCTCATTTGTCATGTCGCTTTGGATAAAGGCGTCTGCTAAATGACTAAATGTAAATGTAAATGTAAATGTATTAAAACGGATGAACCCGTGCACTAAACTGCATCGTCTGAAAATGTTTGCATCTCATGTAAACACTATTCCACTATTGGCTTTTCAACCAAAACTCACTTTTTGTGACGTGACAGTGATTCCAACTCAAAATCAAATCTCTCATAGTCTGTGATTCCAAGCCTGGGTCTCTTCTAGCAGGACTCCAGTTACTATGATAGTTCATACTTCATATTAGAATACATTTAGGCTGTGCTTTACTTTAAAATTCATATTTAAAACTAATATGAAACATATTATATTGATACATTAGTGAATTTATAAATAATTGACAAAACTTTTAAATAATTAATGTAGCCCACATTAAATTAGCCATGGGATGATTTTTTAGTAACTACACAAAAGGAAAACAAGTTTATTATATTTTACCCAGTTGGCATAAAAATGCAAAATAAAAATAGTAATAATAAAATAAAGAGCAGGTGTTTTCTTGTTTAGTTGATTGTTTCTGTTTTCAAGTGCGCTACTCGAGTGTGTCTAACTCGTTCAGATCCAGCATTTAGCTGACAGTGTTGTTTAGAGCTAACTGTCCTTTTCTTGGGGAAAAGAGAACAGGTTAGTAGGTCAATGACGACACACACTTCTCTCGTAGTTATTCACTGTTAGACACACCAGGTAAGGAGTGACAGCCTTTTTGTACTTTAGTTTTTGTCCTAGTGAGAGTAGGCTAGTTCTGGCTGTACCTTACGAGATGAAAGCGTTCGGTTTGTTTTCTCATTTTTCTTTGGTTAGTTTACAGGGTTATTGGGTTATTAACTTAGTTTGGGGATTTGTTATATTTATTTCTTTACTTTGGCGCTTCTCTCAGTTCTTTTTTCCCCTTCTTTTTTCTACATTTGTAAATAGTTCACACTGTTTATTAGTGGCTTATAATAAACCACTAAAACAGACTTTGTCTTTGTTCCTGGTCATTCTTACAATCCACCCCAGCATTAATTTTAATAAAACTCTAGACCTTTTAAAGTTGGTAACAGACATTAAGATATTGTTTCCGTGTAAAACTCTTTCCACACTGAGGGCATATTGAAGGTTTGTATTGTGTTTCTACACTTTGTCCTGTTTAAGATAGAATTAATAAATATAAGCAAGAATTAACAGAAAGAAAAACTACAAACCTTTAGAAGGTAAATGTAAAGAATATAAAGTATGTGATGAACCACAGAGCAACTAAAAGACTAAAATATTAATAGAGATGAGCTTTATATCTAGTCTGTGAAGAGAACTGTGTTTTCATTTCATGATAAACTTGTGATATTTGTCATATTTTCAATCAGAGACAAACTCAGGTATGATGATTCTTGAAATGACAGAATTATAAAGATTTTTCAAACTCATAAAGAATTTGTAGATCGAATCAAAATGGTTTAAATTTAACAATTTGATTTATTCAATTGAATCCTATTTTAGTTCATCTCAGTTTCTTCTATGAATATAAAGATAATAAACATATTTCAGCTTCATTTGTTCAGATTTTTACTTTGACTGTAAGTTTAAGATAATAATTCAATAATATGTGATTGTCACCAAGCCAGCAGAGGGAGCCCTAACAAGATTGATAGCCACAGCAGAAATCACGCCAAACCTGTGTAAATCTATCATAAAACTATCAATCCGCTTAATAGAGTACCTGCAGAGCTCCATGATCGATTGACGCTGCTCAATAATTAAAACAATATTTAGAATTTCAACAGCTGGAAACGCGTCATTGGCTTTAAAGGTAAAAGGTACAAGAAAATATAGGTGAAGCAATTCAATTCAATTCAATTCAAGTTTATTTGTATAGCGCTTTTTACAATGGCTATTGTTCCAAAGCAGCTTCACAAAAGCAAATTATTACAAGACAAAAGCAAATCATTCAACAGACATAAGCAAGTCACCACACAACAGGATGCGTTACAAAACAGCTGGATGAATTACAATGTAGAAAGTCCAAGATAGATTTAGTCCAGACAGAAGGTTGAGTTTTCCTCGACGTCATCGCAGGAAGGTCATCTCCTCACTGGGTCCACTGAGAGGCTCGGTAACTAGATGCCTCGGGATGTACATCCCGAGGTGGAGACAAAAGGATAATTAGAGTAGCGGCCATTCATACTATTGGGAATCACGATGTACTGTAGCATAGGTTTCTGTTAATCTTTACGAGTATGCTTTGCTAAAAAGATATGTCTTTAGCCTAGACTTAAACTGAGAGTGTGTCTGATCCCCGAACATTAGCAGGAAGGTTATTCCAAAGTTTAGGTGCCAAATGTGAAAACGCTCGACCACCTTTAGTAGACTTTTGCTACTGTCGAGGAACTACCAGGAGCCCTGAGTTTTGAGATCTTAGAGAGCGTGACGGGTTGTAGCGAGACAGAAGGCTGGTCAGATAAATGGGGGCTAAACCATTTAGAGCCTTGTAGGTCAGTAACAGTACTTTGTAATCAATCCGGAAATGAACAGGCAGCCAGTGCAGGGAGGATAAAACTGGGGTTATGTGATCATATTTCCTTGTCCTGGTAAGAACTCGAGCGGCTGCGTTCTGCACTAACTGAAGCTTGTTTATTGAAGATGCTGGACAACCAGCGAGCAGGGCATTACAGTAATCCAGTCTAGATGTCATGAACGCATGAACTAGCTTTTCTGCATCTGAGAGAGAGCATGTCTGAGTTTAGCAATATTTCTAAGATGAAAGTAGGCAGATTTTGTAACATGAGTGATATGGTGTTGAAGGACAGGTTGCTGTCCAATATCACACCAAGTCTTTAACTGTCGGAGTAACGTTTATATCACATCCATCTAATTGTAGTTTGAGCTCAGAAATTTGCTGTAAACATGAATTCGGTCCGATAAGAAGCACCTCTGTTTTATTAGAGTTTAATAGAAGAAAATTTCTAGTCATCCAGTCTTTGATGTCTTTAACACACTCTGTTAATTTAGACATTTCTGATAACTCATCAGGCTTAGATGAAATGTATAGCTGTGTGTCATCTGCATAACAGTGAAATTAACCCTGTGCTTTCTAATAATGTTCCCCAGGGGCAGCATGTATATCGAGAACAGTAAGGGGCCTAGAACTGATCCTTGAGGCACACCACACTTTACGGGCATTGTAGTAGAGCGGTCTACGTTTATATCTACAAATTGATAACGGTCTGATAGGTATGATTTAAACCAATTTAGCGCCTGTCCCTGTACACCAGCGGTGTTTAAACGCCCAGGAGAATATTATGATCTATGGTGTCAAATGCAGCAGTGAGATCCAATAAAACGAGTAGCGAGGCGCGCAGCCTCCGTCGGAGGATAAGAGCAGGTCATTAGTGATTTTAACTAATGCGGTTTCTGTGCTATGGTGCGGTCTAAAACCTGACTGAAACTCCTCATAGACATCATTCATCTTTAAGAAGGAGCATAGCTGCGCTGACACAACTTTTTCTAATATTTTTGATATAAATGGGAGATTTGATATCGGTCTGTAATTAGATAGTTCATTAGGATCAAGTTGTGGTTTTTGATCATAGGCTTAATAATTGCTAATTTGAATGGGTTGGAGTACGTGACCTAACGATAGGGAGGAGTTAATAATATTTAGAAGAGGTTCACCAGCTGCTGGTAATATATCTTTTAGAAATTTAGTTGGAATAGGATCTAATACACATGTGGCAGATTTAGACTTAGTGATTAGTTTATTTAACTCTTCCTGTCCTATGGTTGCAAAACACACTGTAACTGAATTTGCTGGGTACTGAGTGAGGCTGGACTAAAGGACGAAGTTAAGGGTTGATTTTCTGTTATTTTAAGTCTGATATTATCTATTTTATTAGTGAAGAATTGTATGGAAGTCATTGCTACTTAACTGAGAGGTGTGCAGCGTTCTGTTGCTGACCGGTCATTTGTTAATCTAGCCACTGTGCTAAATAAAATCTCGGATTGTTTTGGTTGCTTTCAATGAGTTTACGGAGGTGCTCGGCTCTGGCTGCTTTTAGTGACTGTCTATAAGTGCACATAATGTCCTTGTAGGCAATTCTAAAAACCTCTAGCTTAGTCTTTCTCCACTTACGTTCTAGTGATGAGCAGTAGCTGTTTTTAGAGAGTGTGTATGACTATTGTACCATGGTACACTTTTATTCTCTCTAATCTGTTTTAACTTGATGGGAGCGACAGTATCTAATGTGCGAGTGAAGATAC
This sequence comes from Puntigrus tetrazona, assembly GCF_018831695.1. NCBI lineage: Eukaryota > Metazoa > Chordata > Actinopteri > Cypriniformes > Cyprinidae > Puntigrus > Puntigrus tetrazona. The sequence continues at coordinate 142,394 of NW_025048505.1, read as the reverse complement.
TGCACATACTGCTGGTCATTTGCTCAAGATCATCTGCATTCTCAGGTTTATGGAGCAGGTCAGATAGATCTGGTAGGTTATTTGTGAATTTATCTACAGTGGTTGGGATAATGGTTCTACCCAGTTGGTAATGAGGTGCGGCTCGGTTAATCTCACTTACAGAGAGTTTATAGGATATGAGGAAATGATCAGTGATATCGTCACTTAGAGGTAAGATATCTAGGTCTAAAACATCGATGCCATGCGAAATAATTAAATCTAATGTATGCTTACAGCAGTGAGTTGGGCGATTACATTTTGCTTTAGCCCAAAAGATGTTAATAAATTTGTGAAAGTAGCTCCTACTGTATTATTTGGGTCGTCAACATGAATGTTGAAATCACCGATAATAAGTGCTCTGTCTTTATTAATTATTAAGTCTGAAATAAAAACAGCAAATTCCTTAAGAAAATCTACATAAGGTCCTGGTGGTCTATACACAGAGATAAGAGAAAGAGATAACAGAGATTTCTTTGTAGCATCCATAAGCGTAACATTAAGATCAAGCAGTTCAAAAGAGTTATAGCTAATTCCAGTTCTCTGAGTAACATTTAGCTCCTGACGATATATAGCTCCAACACCTCCACCTCGACCTGACCGGCGGGCTCGTGCTTATATAAGTACCTGATGGAGTTGACTCATTTAAACTGATGTAATCATTAGGTTTCAGCCATGTTTCAGTCAGGCAGAGCGCGTCAAAACTTTTGTCTGTAATTAATTCATGTACTATGAGAGATTTCGGTGCCAGTGATCGGATGTTTAGGAGACCAAACTTTAAATATTGCTTCTGTTGACCGGTTTAACTGTTGTTTTGATCGTGACTAGGTTATTTCTAAGGCCTGTGCAGCGGGATTTCCTGATATATCTGATTTTTCGCAGGACAGACACAGTTTCTATGTGGGTAATCATACTCTCGGGTCTAACATTTACATTACATGTCATATTGTCAAAGCTGCTGTTGTGTGATTCGTTACTTACTAGTCAAATGGAGTGTAGTGGTGGAGATGTTGTCCGAGAGACGCTTTGCTCCGCACGGTTGGGATGCAGACCATCCGCACGGAAGAACCTAGGGCGCTTCCCAGAAAGAATCCCAATTATCAACAAAGAGCAGTTTCTGTTCTTTACAATATGAAGACAGCCATTCATTGAAACCAAAAGTCTACTGAACCTTTCTATTCCATGACGGAGCGTAGAAGCGGTCCGACATGATGATCTGCGCCTCGGCGCGGCGCTGCGGATTCCCTCCACCAGGCTCCTCACGTCCCCTCTTCAGAACCTCAGACTGCCGCTGCCGGATGTCGTTCACCCTCGCGTGCACGCACCACAGCGCCGTGAGCTCGGTCACGATCTCCGGCACCTGTGCAGACATCCTTAACACGAGCGCCTGGAAAACAGTGTGTTCGAACCTTATACTTAACCGCGGTGGCGCGGCGGACGTGTCGGACGATGGAGTCACCGATGATGACAGCCTCAGGATCCTTCTCGCAGAGGGTGGCGGCGGTTCTCGCGCCGAGATCTCGAAGGCAGGCGGAGGAGGCTCTGGCTCGGGCTCGGGCTCGCGCGGTCGCCGCGGCTGCAACCAGGAGGATCCGGTGCCCGGGCATCGGGTGAACGACACCCGAGCGTCCGGGACCTGGTTGCAGTGAGCCTGGACAGAGAAGCACACGGAGTCGAGGTGATGGGGAGGTGTTAGTGTCGCGCCGCGGACTAACCTTGGGAGCACGGGCCTCAGAGCGGGAAGTTTCAAGCAAAGCTATCCGCTTCCTGAGCTGGGCCTGCTTCAGCTGGAGAACGCCGATCTGCCTCTATCTGTGATACGACTCCGTCTCCATCTTCACGAAGAATCTGGTACTCTGGGACATCTTCTTGTTCATCCTCTTGTAGATCGCCGTCTTCTTGTTCTGCAACGCATTCCAAGCGTTCAGCATCAATTTCAGGTGCAAAAGCACCCCAAGCATTCTCAGCTGGTCCTTCCCGCTGCAGCTGTTCACATGCTTCATCAAATTTTTTGCTGTGCTTTTCGAACTTTGTTTCTTGTGCTTTAACTATGCCACAGACAGGCATCAGGAGACCAGGATGTGCCGGGAGTTCCACATATGCACTTTTGTAAAACTCCTGATACGTTGGATAGCGCTGAGGTTTCAGTTTCGTGTTGATGTGGCACGTAAAGTTTTACCAAAGTTCCGTGAAACTTTTCTGGTTGCTTCTCCTTCGAAAAGCGAGCATACCTTATAATTGCAGCCTTACCAACAGTCCGGTTCTGAATGAATCCCATATTGTTGAGGAGTGGGTGGACATTCTTTCCTTTAGTTTGCTGACCATACACAACACGGTATTTTGACACGAAGTCTGCAAGGCACATCATTTCAAACTCCAGTGTTTGAGGCCTTGCTCTGTATTTATCTACTATACCCAACATCCAGACATCCTCTGAATCAGGATCTTTGTTGTGTAGGACACTAAGAGGCAAACTCATCTTCAGGGCATCGTCATCCGTCGGTATAAACACTTCCTCTGGCTTGAAACTCGACTCGATAAAAATAATCCTCGACTTCTCCGATGGGTTGAGCATGTGACAAAAGCAGATGGGTCATTAACGCATCCACTCATTTCTCAAACATCCGCATGGCGGTGACGGGGTTACTTTGAAGGATTTCACATTTTTCATCCAGTCAAGCTCTGAAAAGTCAACCTCTTCACCTTGCTGAGCCTTGATTGCCGTTATGACTTCTGGCCATCGATTTCGGCTGCACTGAATGTGCAAAAAGTAGGTGTCTCCAACTGTCTGATCATGGCCTGTAGATCTCTCAACGTTTTCTCCCAATAAGATGGAGAGCCTCTCTCAAGGTTGCATAATTGGAGATTCTCCATCCATCTTTTTGAAACAGGTTTGCCTTTTCACATCTGGATAGACATGCTGTTTCTAGCCATGTGCGTCTCAGTGACAAACTGTGCAAAGAAGCAAACTGTGCAAACTCTGGTCTTTGGCAAAATGAGTATCCACTCAGAACAATCTAGCATTAAAGTACATGCTTGGTGATAACGCAACTTTTGTGCCTCATCGATTGTGTTCTGTCCAGTGGAAAACTGTACAGGGAAAGCCATGGCTTCCAGTTTTGGAACCTTGAAAAATCCAACTGGCTTTTTCCCTTGAGCAGGTGCGATGCTGAAGATTCCCTCGCCGTATGATATTAAGTCCTGTCCAATGTCAAGTGGCTGCATGCACGTGTCCAGAGTGGGCCCAGGCCTGAGTTTATCCTTTTCTACTGTGCTAACACTCTGGTCACCTTGTTCAGAGACATTGACTTCCTGTTTCTCCTTTGTGTCATCCATCTGATCATCACGGAGAAATTCAAATGTGGCAGCGTCATTTATCACGATGTCCTTGTACTCGGAATGCGTCGCTTTCAGTTTTGCTAACGCCGCTAGCACATTGTGCATATTCACTGTGTGGAAGTGTTGGTATCCTCTGAACTTGATGTGCCTTTTCAGCTTCACCTGAAGTAGCTGTGACTCGCTATTAGGCCTTGGCAGACAGTTGACGGTGTTCTCCACCTCAGAGGGTACACACACAAGCAGCACCACGCACTGATCGTTGCTGTCCTTTGGGCAATAAGCGATAAGCTGTCGTTCAGGACATTCAATTCACGAAGTTCCGCAGGAATGGGAGGCGAATCAAGTTTGTTTGCCACTGCAATAGAGGGCATGGATCCTTGTTTCAGATGACTATCACATGTGTGGCAGATCCATTCCTGTCTTCTCTCTGCTGGAACTGTACAGGAAACTGAACAGGCACTGTCACAAGCATGAACATATTTCCCGGTTAAGCAAGAGGCTGTAACATGAACATTTTTGAAATATCGTGTTCTGTTGCACATCTTGACTTGATTTGGAAAAAGAGCCCTGTGACAGACAGTACAGATGTTAGATGGACCAAGCAGAGTTTGACACCGAAATGCAGATATGGCCTTTTGCATCAAGCTATTGGACACAGTCTGGTTTGTTGCATCTGAATTGGGTGTATCCTGGCTGAAACGAATGTATGGCTTGTATAATCGTGTCATCATTAATGCACATCTCAACTTTTGAAGTATGTGGAACCCAGCATCAGTGAGACACTCCGTTTCTTCTGAAGAGTGCAAAGCAGAATGTGATGAGATCTAAACTCTGTATCACATATCTTCTGGCCATGTAGTCCTTCTTTTTGCTCTGGAAAGTAGCATTAGTGTGGCACCTCCTGACCATATAATCCTTCATCTTCTTCTGGAAAGGTTCATCCGTCTTGTACCTCCTGACCATATAATCCTTCATCTTCTTCTGGAAAAGGTCATCAGTGCGGTACCTCCTGACCATATAATCCTTCATCTTCTGGAAAAGGTCATCTGTGTTGTACCTCCTGATCATATAATCCTTCATCTTCTTCTGGAAAACAGCATCAGTGTGGTACCTCCTAACCAAGTACTGCTTCTTTTTGTTTCTGACCAAAAAATCTTGATTACACTTCTTGGCGACTTCTTTCTTCATTTGAAACAGACTGGCATACCTCTTTTTGTCATATTCTCTTTTTTTTTGTTTTCGGATTTCAAAACATGGAGTATCCTTAGGTCCTGCACGCTGTTCAGCAATTTTACGCATTTCTTTTCTATTAGCTATGAATCAGTGAAAACCACTAGCCTATATATATATATATATATATATATATATATATATATATATATATATATATATATATATATATATATATATATATATACACATTTATGGAAGAGTAGAAAATAATTATCATTAGCCAAACACGCAGCATTAATTAGGTCTCGCAGATTTCTAATGTCTCGCAGTCAACGAAAGTATTTCGTAGACGGTTCGTATTACATATTACTGTCCTAAAAGCACATTCAAGCAGTAAAAGATTCCATCGATCTCCAGCAGCCTAACCTTAATGACAAATATCTGCTAAAAAAACTTTGAAAACACAATCTTGCTCATCCAATATTGCGCTAATATTTCGAAGCAGCTAATGCAAACGCAAACTTCACACAATAATAGTATACACCACTTATACGCAACATATTTCATTCATTAAAATTTGTTATTAAAATACAGAAGTTAGAATAAATAAAGCAGCTGTACTCACCTCAGGAAGATTCTGGAAGATTCTGCCGTTAGCCTCGAGATATTACTGTATTACTCAGCCAATCAGCACCACGAACTTCAGCTGCACAGCCAATAGTCATGCAGCGTTATCGTTATATCCATATATGGAAGAGATAGCCCATGGAGATGACTTTTTTTATTACAAACGCGTTTTGTTTTAATTACTGAAATATATATGAATTACTTAAAAGTTAAACAAGGTTAATAAAAGTATATCTGTCTTGTTTTTAAGATTGTCATAAGTCATAAAATAATGAGTACTTAACTTTAAAGGTAATACTTTCAAGTTGTTATAGTCACTAAAATGTAGACAAAAAGTAAACTGTTGGTAAAAGTGGCAAGGGCCATATGAGGTCAAAAGAAGATTGGGTCACACTACTTATGAAGTTGCCTTACCTGATAAAGATCGCTCAGTACGACGTCTGCATGTCAACTTGCTTAAGCAGTGGTTTCTCGCCCTGATGATTCTGTCCAGAGCCTGATGATTAGGGCGGGTGCAGGAGGAAGAGGAATCTGAGCAGTTCTTACCTCAACATGCTCTGGAAGGCGGGTCCCTAGACTTGAGTCACTTGTCCCACAACAACAACAACAGGAGGTGAGGGACATCTGTTCCACAGAAGTCTTTTCAGAATATCCTGGATACACTACCTTGATTGAGCATAACATTGTTTTGAAACCTGATGCTGTACCACGAAGAATGAGTTACAGGATTCCTGAACGCCTGCAAGACACACTGAAACAGGAAGTGGATCTGATGATGGAGCTGGGAGTTATAGAGCCCTCTAACAGTGAGTGGTGTCATCCGGTGGTTCTGGTTCCTAAGAAGGATGGTGGTATAAGATTCTGTATTGACTTTCGCTACCTCAATTCAGTCACCAAGTTTGATGCCTACCCTACTCCACGAATTGGTGATCTCACAGACCGATTGGGTACTTCCCAAGTTTCTTACCACCATTGATCTGTCTAAGGGCTATTGGCAAATTCCTTTAACCTTGCAATCCAGAGAGCTGACTGCCTTTAAAACTCCCTGGGGCTTATTCCATTTTAAGGTCTTGGCATTCGGACTGCATGGGGCACCTGCCAGTTTCCAAAGACTCATGGATACTGTACTAAGAGGTTGGACTTTACAGCCGCTTACTTGGATGACATTGTGATTTACAACCAGACATGGGAGACCCATATTCAGCATATTGATCAAGTCCTAAAACGTCTCAAGGTAGCAGGTCTGACTGTTAACCTCAGAAGTGTGCTATAGCGAAGGCTGAAACAAGTAGCTGGGGTTTGTCATTGGCAAGGGAGTCATCAGGCCCCAAGTGGAAAAGGTACGTGCCATTAAAGAATGTCCAAAGCCACAAACTCGCAAAGAGTTAAGATCGTTCTTGGGTATGACTGGATTCTACCATCGATTCATCCCTAATTTCTCTAGTAGAGCAGCAACATTGACTGATATGGTGGGCTCTATGAGTCCTAATCAGCTCCAGTGGACGGCAGAGACTGAGACCGCCTTCCAGGATCTTAGAACAGCCCTGAGTAAGGACACTGTATTGCATATGTGGCAGGAGGAGCCAAGTCTCTTTTTATAGTGCATTATTGTTGCGTCAGCGCCCATGTGCTATAAAAATGGGAACGATGCGCTTTTTGAGGTGTGTCGCGGACTAATCTTAGCGCCCGTTAACGCGCTTGCGTCATTTCCCGAACTAAATTGGAGCACGCGAGCTGGTGAGGAGCGCATACTGTTTGTTCCTATTTTAGTTTATTGTTTAGTTAAGAGATGTACTTTACGTGTTTTAGAGACGTGACTCAAGTACTGGTCTTGAACCAATGTTCCTTGCTGCCGGGCCACCTGAGGGGGGTTCGTAGAAGTACTTAAACACTGGAGAAGGTATAAGTATGGCGTAATTTTAGTATCTTAACACGCATCAAGGAAGTTGCCCGTCGCGTTAACCCATCTGTTTTTCTCAGCTGTGGTAAACGGACACGCTTGCATTTAATAATAGTTTTGTTCCTGCATTGACACATACTACTCGTGATCAGTGGTTGAAACCCAAATCCCTTTGGTCCGTAAGTAGTTTTTACATATAATATAGTTGGGTAAGGGAGTGTGTTTTAATAGTGTAACGCTCTCTTTCTTGCTTTTTAGGTTAAGTGAAGGTCCATAAACTGCACTACAGTCGCCTTTTTGCTTTACTTGGTTGCAGTGCTGTCCTGTTTCCAGACTTTTTGGTTTAATATTATTTTTTTTTGGTTTCCCATATGTCTTCCTCTTATGAAGTTGAACTTATTTCTTTTATTTGTTTTTGGTCTTGATTTTGTTTATTCGAACTGACTTCCTTTAGTACTCACGGAGCTAATTATGTGACTTATATGGTCAAGTTGTGTTTTCTTTGTTTTCTTTTGTGCTTTAATTCTCTGGATTGGTTGTGTTGATGATGCTATTTCATTCAAGTGACAAGTTACTGACCTGCCTTCTTTGTTGTGACAGGGCCTGAGCACCGGGCAGAGAATTTCTTTTAGGTGGTGGTGCACAGCGTGCAGTGATCACCTTCCCATGTGTGAATGTGTGAGTGTGCCCGTGTGTCTACACAGTGAAATGCAGTGAGTCACCAGCGAGTGGTGTGGTCTGTCCTCCCTAGTTTTGGTAAGCTCCAGCCCGGGGCCTTGACTTTTAGAAGTGTCTTGTGTAGATCCAACAACCTTCTAGACTATTTTAAATGCTATTTCATCCGAGATTTGTCAATAAAAATGTTTTGTGACCAACTTCTCTGACTCTTAATTGGTGGGACGAATCTGTGTTAGCCTGTTTAGGTGGTTTTTTCAATTCTTTGAGTGAAATTCCATAGTGGCGTAGTCAGAGTGCTAGTCCCCTTTCATACTGGGGAAGTTTGATATTTCCTGCCACCTGATCCCATCATCCCAACGCCACACATAACCCTGACTTCCAGCAGCCCCTTTGTCTTACAGACCGACTCTTCAGATCGAGGTCTGGGAGCAGTGTTGTTACAAGGTGGTCCTGATGCCCGGCGTCCTATTGCTTTCCTCAGCCGTAAACTCTTCCTAGAGAAGTCCGGTACTCTATTGTGGAAAAGGAATGCTTAGCCGTGAAGTGGGCTCTGGATACGTTAAAGTACTACCTTTTAGGTACAGAGTTTGTTCTGGAAACTGATCACAAGGCATTACAGTAGCTTCAAAGATGAAAGACACCAACAGTAGAATTACTCGCTGGTACCTGGCAATTCAACCCTTCAGATTCTCTATAAGACATGTCCCTGGCAAAGAGAACCTCACGCAGAGATTACCTTTCCCGTTGTGCCAGTGACATTCCTGAAGGGGGAGTATGTGACGTCCCATGCGGTGGCCGCACATTAAACGATCGGGTGAGAAATACACAGTACTCTAATGCACTAATCTATATTTATTCCTTTTGTTTAAATGGTTCATTATTATTATTATTTGAAATAAGACTCATACACAGTTTGTTAGTTTATTTATTTTAAAGCAGTTAACCGTTTGGGTGCACACAAGTTGGTTTACTGTGTTTTTTTTTTGTTTAATATATATTTCTTTGAGTTAAGTTACCATGTTGCGGGTGGTGTGAGAGTGGCGGAGGTACCGGCTGTTCCTTTGTGAGGTCTGGCAGTTTAAAGGGCGACCACGCCACCACAGCTGCTCTTTTAGTCCGCCCGGCATGTTCCATCCAGCGGGAACTTGTAGGGAGCGCTGATGTGGTCAACTGTCTTGAATTATTTGTTAATCTTATTTTTTTATTTTTGCTATATTTCTTTCTCCGTTTATGATTTATATAAGCAATTATGTTATGAAATGATTTGTTGTTGTTAGATTTATACAAGTATTTAAAATATTGATTTCCTGTGTTTCCCTCCTTGTTTCTAATGGATTAGTCCTTTTGTATATAAGTGCTCTGTCATTTTGGGGTGGTGTTGGCTTGAGTTGGTGTCGTCTTTGAGTTGCCAGTAGTTTTCTGTTCTCTGTACTTTTTGTTATTTTTGTTTTATAAGGCCTGCTTATTGATTTGATAATTTTTGTGTGTTAATATATATTTTTGGCTCTTTATTAAAAGCATTTTTTTCCCCTTTAAACTTTGTTTGTGCTGGTGTGAGCCCTTACAATTCTCAAACCTGGTGTGATCCTCACAAGTCAAATCAAAGCAAAAAGTATATTTTATTTTATATGACAAATTGATTTAAAGTACAATTTAAATGAATAAACTACACATGTAATATTTTTAATAAAAATGAGACATTTTATTTTATTTTAACTACTCACATACACACTCACACACACACACACAGATCTTTCTATTTCTGACACATTTCTTCTTTTATATCTATTTTTAGATGAATTATTAATTCTTATCTTTCTGTTTCTATAGAAGTTGAGCTGCAGTATTAATGTCTTGAAGAGACTCATAACATCTCACTGTTACTGATTCATCATGCAGCTCAAAGCATTCTGGGTAGAATCTCATCAGTCTCTTCTGATTCATCAACACAGTTTCACTGATGATCCAGAAGAATAATAAAAACCAAACCCAGGACAGAGTGTCTGAGTGAATGTGGTCTGGACTGTGTGGATGAGTCTCATTGAGTCAGAGACGCTGAAGAAGGACAGAGTTCCTGCGCTCTCATCCACATACACTCCTACTCTGTAGATATCTTCATACTCTCCTGTTCTTCTTCTTCTGATGATGGGCTTCACAGAGAGATCAGTCTCTATCTTATTGTGTATGAAGGAGTATCTGTGATGAGAGCAGATCAAACTCCAGGACTGATCATTAGATCCAAACCAACACTCTTCACCCGGTCCCTTCCTGCTGATGTTCTTATATGACACTGATATAAACACAGGTCCACTCCACTCAGTCTCCCAGTAACAGCGTCCACACACACTCTCTCTACACAACACCTGCTCATAAAAATCAAATCTGTCTGGATGATCAGGATACGACTGAGACTGAGACACACCTGTCACCTTTCTGTTCTCCTCAGACAGAATGAGATGAGTGTGTGCTGTGTTTGGATCCAGTGTGAAAAACACTCATCTGAACAGAAGAACAGAGACATTAATAACACAACAATCACTACAGTGTGTGTGTGTGTGTGTGTGTGTGTGTGTGTGTGTGTGTGTGTGTGTGTGTGTGTGTGTGTGTGTGTGTGTGTGTGTGTGTGTGTGTGTGAGTGAGTGTGTGTGTGACTGTGTGTGTGTGTGTGTGTGTGTGTGTGTGTGTGTCTCTGTGTGTGTGTGTGTGTGTCTGTGTGTGTGTGTGTGTGTGTGAGTGTGTGTGTGTGTGTGTGTGTGTGTGTGTGTGTGTGTGTGTGTGTGTGTGTGTGTTTGTGAGTGTCTCTGTGTGTGTGTGTGTGTGTGTGTGTGTGTGTGTGTGTGTGTGTGTGTGTGTGTGTGTGTGTGTGTGTGTGTGTGTGTGTGTGTGTGTGTGTGTGTGTGTGTGTGTGTGTGTGTGTGTGTCTCTGTGTGTGTGTGTGTGTGTGTCTCTCTGTGTGTGTGTGTGTGTGTGTGTGTGTGTGTGTGTGTGTGTGTGTGTGTGTGTGTGTGTGTGTGTGTGTGTGTGTGTGTGTGTGTGTGTGTGTGTGTGTGTGTGTGAGAAGTTTGTTCATATTTATAATAAGGTTTTTGTTCAGAAATAATAACAAATCAACTTGAGATCAAATTGAATTGAAGTTTGTATCATGAATAGAATCGATTCCTCACGAGACTGAAATTAGCTTCGACATAAAATATGTCATCACAGCATTTAATAAAATATATTGTAACGACAGTAAAGTTGTATAAAAAGAATCTCTTTCAGTAAGTGAGAGAAGCTGTCAGAATATATTTTAAATGTGTCACAGTACATTTATACACAAAATCCTACAATTGTTTCAATTTATTTGTCTTGATGTAAACAAGTTATTAATTTAGACATAATGCAAACATTACTTCAGCTTTTATTTCAATAATTGAAATACTAAAAGAAATAATACATCAATATTAAAATGTAGTATAATAACAATAATGTTAATATTTATGATAATAATAAAATGATTATGTATTTTAATGAAAACAAATTAATAAAAATATGTTTGTTTTGCTGGTTTATCTGAACATTATACCAAATAAAAATAAAAATAATAATATTACAATAATCATATAGCTTTTTTAAAAAGTCAGTATTTACTATTAATGTAAAATGATTATTTTGGCTATTAGCATAATGTCAACTTTATAATGTAAACAAATACATGGTTGCAGTAATCATTTATTATTTAAATTACAAAACTAAAACATATTGCAGTAGTATTGTTACAATATTTACTTAATAAAATGTAATAATAAATAAAAATGATAATGAAACAAAGCTTATATTATTATTTTTTAATTAATTTTAATTGTCATAATATTGAAGAAAAACAATTGTTATTTTAAATATTATTACAATCATACTAATTACTACAATAATAAAAATAATGACAAATTAAATAAAAACTACTAAATAATTGACAATATTTAATAATAAAAATAACAATAATAATAATAATAATAATAATAATCTAAATAAAAAGTATATATAAATTATTATTAATATTAATATATTAATATTATACAATATTATTCCATAAAAACAAATATTTATCTTATTTAATCAAATCAAAAATATGAATGATTATAATTCTGATCTTAATACAATCATAAATGTATTGTATAATTGTCCTACATTTCTTGAGTCCTGCTGTAATCCTGGATTCTCCTCCATGCTCAACACTAAAAAACACACACATAGTCAGTCAGTCAGTAGAAGACTATGCAGTTGATAACATTGAAACAATTATTATAATTATATAGATATTGTTTTTTGTCTTGTTTCCAGACAAACAACTTCCTTGCTGTCCACTTTTTATGGCACACAAGTTCATAGAGGTGTGTGTGTGTGTGTGTGTGTGTGTGTGTGTGTGTGTGTGTCTGTGTGTGTGTGTGTGTCTGTGTGTGTGTGAGTGTGTGTGTGTGTGTCTGTCTGTGTGTCTGTGTGTGTGTGTGTGTCTGTCTGTGTGTCTGTGTGTGTGTGTGTGTGTGTGTGTGTGTGTGTGTGTGTGTGTCTGTGTCTGTGTGTGTGTGTGTGTGTGTGTGAGTGTGTGTGTCTGTGTGTTCAAATTCAAATTCAAATTCAAATTTTATTTGTCACATACACATACATACATGGTATGACATGCAGTGAAATGTTGTTTACAACCGTCCAGCATCAAAATAGAAACAAAATTTAAATGTATATATAAAATATAAAATATAAGAAATATATATAAAAAAAGAAGTGTGCAAAGTAGAATATAAAAAATAAAATAAAATAGAATATAAATATAAGTATAAGATATAAAGTGTAGAGTGTAAGTGTAAAGTGGCTGTGCAATGTCCAGTGCAAAGTGGCTAGTGCAATTGTCCAAATGTAAGTGGCGAGTATCTGGGGAAGAGGGGTGCACATGGGAATTCCGGTGATTAGGTACTGGGTGTTCTCTGGTTCAGACTCCAATGGCCTCATGGAAGAAGCTCCTCCTCATTCTCTCTGTGTTTGCCTTCAGGGAACGAAAGCGCTTTCCTGAACGCAGCAGAGAAAAGAGTCCATTGTTGGGATGGCTGAGGTCTTCCACGATCTTCCTGGCCCTGGTACAGCACCGCTTGTTGTAGATGTGCTGCAGCACAGGGAGCTCAGTGTGGATGGTGCGCTCAGCTGACCGCACACACCTCTGAAGGGCTCGCCTGTCCTGCATGGTGCTGTTTCCAAACCAGGAGGTGATGTTTCCGTCAGGACACTCTCGATGGTGCAGGTGTAAAAGTTCCTGAGCACCTGAGATGGGAGTCTGAAGTCCCTTAAGCGCCTCAGATGGAATAGACGCTGCCGGGCCTTCTTCACCAGGGTGTTGATGTGACAGGACCAAGACAGGTCCTGCGTGATGTGAACACCCAGGTACCGAAACTGTCCACTCTCTCCACTGGGGTCCCGTCGATCTTGATGGGATGGTAAGAGCGCACCTGCTTTCGTGCTGAAGTCCACTATTAACTCCTTTGTTTTGCTGACGTTCAGAGAAGATTGTTCTCCTGACACCATCTCTCCAGGTTGTTGATCTCCTGAAGGTAGGCCATCTCATCGTTGTTGGAGATCAGGCCCACCACGACAGTGTCGCCAGCAAATTTAATGATGGTGGTGGAGTTTGTAGTGGCCACACAGTCATGTGTGTGTACAGCGAGTACAGCAGGGGGCTCAGAACACAACCCTGAGGGGCTCCAGTGCTGAGAGTGAGGGGATGAGGTGTGTTTTCCCATCCGTACGGCTTGTGGTCTGTCGGTCAGGAAGTTGGTGATCCAGTGACGCAGGGATGGGCTGAGTCCCAGGACCTCCAACTTCGAGGTGAGCGTGGAGGGAACTATGGTGTTGAACGCTGAACTATAGTCCACGAACAGCATTTTCACATAGTTCCCTTTCCTAAAATCCAGGTGGCTTGTGGTTGTGTGGAGGAGGTGTGTGATGGCATCCTCCGTGAGACCGGGTTTTGGCGGTAAGCAAACTGTAGTGGGTCGAGTGTGTCCGGTAGTGATGCGGTGATGAAGTCTCTGACGAGTCTCTCAAGCACTTCATCACTACAGACGCCAGAGCTACAGGCGGTAATCATTAAGGCAAGATGGTTGAGGTTTCTTCGCACAGGAACAATGATGGACTCTTTAAAACACGAGGGGACTACAGACTGTTTCAGGGAAAGATTAAATATCTCAGTGAACACCGGTGCTAGCTGGTCAGCACAGGCTCTCAGAACCCGACCTGTGATGCCGTCAGGTCCTGCTGCCTTCCTGGTGTTCACTCTCCTGAATGCCCTCCTTACGTCGTGCTTCGAAATGGTGAACGCGATTTCTCTCCGGCTCTCTCGGCGTGCGTGCTTTTCATCATGCGCTAGCGGCGCTTAGCGTGATTAGCTGCAGCCTCGAAACGAGCATAAAAGGTGTTTAGCTCGTCTGCCAGAGAAGCATCCGCGCTCCACTCTGGAGGTTGGCGTTTTATAGTCCGTGATGTTTCTCAGTCCCTGCCAAGGCTCCTAGAGTCACTGTGTTGAAACTGTGACTCAAGTTTCTCCCGTAGCGCCTCTTTGCCTCCTTTACCGCTCTGCGCCACGCTGTACGACGCAGCCTTGTATTCAGACATATCCCCGTTGACAATCCCCGTATTATAGGCTGCGGAGCGGATCTCAGAGAGTCGCGGATAGTTTTGTCTACCCACGGCTTCTGGTTGGGAAACGTCCTGATGACGGTTTTTCTACCGTGTCATCCGCTAGTTTCCGATGAATCCCACCACCGCCCGTGAACACGTTGACGTCCTCGAGCTACACCTGAACATGGCCCAGTCTGCGTCATCCAAAGCGTCCTGCAGAGCGCCACCGAATGGTCAGTCCAGCGTGACACCTCCTCTGTACCGGGCTTCTTGTTTCAGCCTCTGTTTGTAAACAGGTACGAGGAAAATGGCGGCATGGTCCGATTTACCAAACGGTGGGCATGATTTTGCCTTGTAGCTCTCTGAAGGGTGTGTAACAGTGATCCAGTGTCCTTTCGCCCCTGGTGGGTCAGGTGATGTGCTGGTGAAAGTTCGGCAGTGCGCGCTTGAGGTTTGCACTGTTAAAATCCCCAGCACAATGAGTGCGGCGTCCCGGTGCTGTGTCAGGTGTGTTGTGAGGTGGTCGTGTAAATCCCATATTGCAGCGCCCGTGTCCGCTTGAGGTGGAATATAAACGGCGCTGACTATGACCGAGCTGAATTCCCGTGGAAGATAGAAAGGGCGACATTTGATGGTCAGAAGTTCCAGGTTTGGTGTGCAGGAGCGTGAGAGAGGAACAACGCCGCGCTGTCGCACCAGCGGTTGTTCACCATCAGACACACTCCACCTCCCGTGTCTTCCCGACTCCATTGTTCTGTCCATGCGGTAAACGGAGAAAAACTCGGCCGGTTGTATGGCGTGGTCCGTACCGCTGGGTTCAGCCATGTCTCGGTGAAGCAGAGGAGGTTGCAGTCCCGAATGTCTCTCTGGAACTTGATCCTGCCCTGAGGTCATCGAGCTTGTTTTTCCAGAGACTGGACGTTGGCTAACAGGACACTAGGTAGGGAGCGCGGTGTGAGCGTGCCCTCAACCTGTTCCTGACGCCGGCTCGTTTCCTCGTGGACGCCGGTGTGGGTCGCGTCCTTTTGTCTTCGTCAGGATCTCGCCGCCAGCATGGGTCCGGGTTTAAAACGCGGCGAAAGTTGGGTGCATTGTACACCAATAGATATAAGAGTGGCTCGGTCGTATGTAATACTAGCCATCTTATATAAAGAAAACCGCGCAGACTGTCTAAAATATTAACAATTAAAAGAAAAACAAAAAGTTTTGCAGGAGCGGTCGTGACGGCAGCCGAACTCAACGGCGCCATCTTGCATAAGGTGTGAGTGTGTCTGTGTGTGTCTGTTTTGGCCCGCACTACAATTATATTTGTCCTCGAGATGATTTCAAATATGTATTACATCTGTCCTGCCTACACATTGAACGCGTCATTCATTGTGTGTAAAAGTCGTCAGCGACAGAGCGGAAGTCCTTTAAAAATTAAAACATTTTTAATTCGAGGCGTCAAAACGCTGTGGCGACATCTCCACGTGGCCAATAGAGAGCAGCCGGTGCCGGGGCGGAGTTCCGATGTGGAGCAGGAAGCTGTTTAGCTGCTGCTAAAGAGATAGAAGAGGCACTTCCGTCCGAGACACTTTTCGTTCGTGTCTTAAAAACACGAACGGAAGGGGAAATGGAGCAGGCTCGATGTGTCTCAATCGTCCTGCAATTGCGGCAGCATTTTTCCACGAGTGCGGATCTGTCTGTTTTGATTGTTGAAAATGCCGCGGCATTGGATACTCGGGGCTCGAAGTGTCGGCATTTTATGTGGCCGTTTTTAATTTTTATTATTTAAAATGGATAAATATTATTTTATTTACTGATGGCATGGTCTGTTCAAAGTTGAAAGAGATATTTTTTTAGGTGTTGGCCTTGATGGTCTGTGATGAAAAGATTTAGGTTACAATTAAAATGAATAAAGTTAAAGATATAGAAGCCTGATATTTTTTTCAGTTTTTGTTTTTATTATTTTCTTAAACCTGTTCTGGTTTCAGTATTTAAGCAAAAATCAATTGTAATATATGAGGATGGTTAATACAGCAGTTTAGTGTATCTTAAAGATAATAAAAACAAATAAATTAATTTAAAAAAATTGGTCTGGCCTCGACAATGTTCTTTTTTTAATTTTGGCCCTCTGTGAATTTGAGTTTGACACCCTGTTTTAGAGGTTCACCCTTCATCATTATTATTATTATTATTATTATTATTATTATTATTATTAGTTAAATCTGTAACCAGCATAAACTTCTCACGTCTTCTCAAGTCATATAATAACACAACAAATTTCTTTTTTTTTTCATGCAGCTATTTTTTCTTTCTTTCTTTCATTCTCTTTTTTTTTAATTGTTCTTTGTGTGTAATTTTAAGTTGCTATGTAGTATGAGATGAATAAAACCAAGGGCCTTTTATAGGTTACTCCACCCCAAAATAAAAATGTTGTTGTTAAGCACTTACCCCCATGTCTTTCCAAACCCGTAAAAGCTTCAGTCGTCTTGCTGAACACAATTTAAAATATTTTGGATGAAAACGGTAGCTTTTTGACTCTCCTATTAACTGCCAAGTAAATAAGTCAAGGCCCAGAAATGTTTGAAAGTCATTAAGTCTTTCTTTTGTTTCTTTACATTCAAAAAGTATTCTTGTAGCTTCGGAAAACTATGGTTGAACCACTGATGGCAGACTCATCTGACAACGTCTTTCATACGTTTCTTGGCCTTGATAGTGTTATTTACTTTGGACAGCCACAAAGCTACTGGTTTTTATCCAAAATATCTTAAATTGTGTTCCAATGACCAACAAAGCTTTTAAGGTTTTGGAATGACATGGGGGTACTCGAGACATTTTCATTTTGGGGTGGAGTATCCCTTTAATAATCAAAATCAGTGTAAAACAGCTGCTTGTAAACATGTCTGTAAATCTTGAGGGGGAAGCACTTTTAAAGAAACTTACATTATGTAATGGAACAACAATCGTTGTCATTTTAAGCAGAAACAGAAGTTTAAAGTTAAAATGTAGTGCTTTGTTTAATTAACCTACGGATTACCTTTTATGCTTTCTACATTACATTTTTGGATAATCAAAATGTTGGTATACCCACTCAGCTGTAACAGATCTTGGACCGCTTTCTTAAAAAAACACAACTCAAAGTGATATGCAGAAGAAGTATTTTTTCATATTAAGCAAAAATTGTATCAATAAAACACTTCATTAGACAATTGTATTTGTTTAATAACAATGAATGAGTCCTGTTGAACCTCTGCTTTCTCATCCAGAACAACCTCCTGGACCCTAACTAGTCTGGTTTTAAAAGTGGACACTCAACTGAGACTGCCCTGCTTTTGGTCGTTAAAAGTCTGTGAGTGGCAAGATCAGCTTCTAAGTCATCTGTTCTCATTTTGCTGGATCTCTCTGTGGCTTTTGGCACAGTTATCCACCTGATTGTCCTGTCAACCCTTTTGACAAAAGGTGTCTTAGGAACCTGTGGTTCCAGTCTTAACTCTCAGGTAGGTCCTTTGGGGTGTCTTGGAGGGGGAGGTTTCTAAGATGCAACATCTAGCTACTGCTTGGAGCACTTCTCCTCTCCATGTACATACAGTGGAATGCAACATTTTGGTAATCACTTGCAGAATCTGAAAATGTGAATCATTTGAGGAAAATAAGAGAGATCATACAAAACTCATGTTATTTGTATGTTTAGTACTGTCCTGAGTAAGATATTTTACATAAAAGATGTTTACATATGAATAAGACAAGACAAAAAATAGCTGAAATGATTCAAATGACCCCCTTCAAAAGCTTGGGAATCCTTGGTTCTTAATACTGTATGTTACCTGGGTGATCTATGACTTTTTTTGTTGTTGTTGTTGTTGTTGTTGTGTGATAATTGTTCATGAGTCCCTTGTTTGTTCTAAACAGTTAAACTGAGCACTGTTCTTTAGAAAAGCCTCCAGCTCCTGCAGATTCTTCAGTTTTCCAGCATCTTTTCTATATGTGAACCCTTTCCAGCAGTGACTGTGATTTTTATTTTTTTTGAGATCCATCTTTTCACACTGACTTTCACAATTGAGGGACTCAAACTCAACTATTAAAGTTTCAAGCATTCATTTATGCTCCTGAAGGAAACATGGTGCATTAAAGCGGCAGTCCGTAACTTTCTGAGTTAAAAATTTACACAAAATACATTTTTGATAATGTACATAATCAGCCAGTGTTCAAAACTATCGCCTTTAGCCCGATTCACAATGTTTAGCTTATAATAATGTTTTTAAATTGAGTGGTTCGGGTAGGTTTTCACGGGAAATTTAAGCATGCCTCTGTGTCATTACGCCACGTCTATAAACACAAAGAAGGCATCCGGCCATAGCGTTATCGCTTGTGAGAATGCTGCAGATGCATATTATGCATAATATTTTATAGCCTTTTCTCACAGCGGCTGAAATAATTACACTTATTTTGTTGGTTGCGGATTGTGGTCCAGACAGTTAATGTGTTTATGAAACACAAGTGACTGAAATTAGATTAGCCTACAACAGTTTTAAATGTGCATCTGTTTGCAGATGTACATGTGGGATTACACCAGTTTTGTATTTTAAAGAACACTGGTCCTAAGGAAGAATGATCCAAAATATCTCAAATATACTGAAGAATCTGCAGGAGCTGGAGGATTTTTCTGAAGAACAGTACTCAGTTTAACTGTTCAGAACTAACAAGGGACTCGTGAATAACTCATGACAAAACAAAACAAAAAAACATTCATAGATCATCCAGGTAGCCATTCACACACAGTATTAAGAACCAACTGTTCCCAAACCTTTGAAAGGTTATTTAAATCATTTCTGCTCATTTTTGTCTTGTGGACTATATGTAAACACATTTTATGTAAAATATCCTACTCAGGACAGTACTTCATTAAAAAATAACATGCATTG
The DNA here is from genome assembly GCF_018831695.1 of Puntigrus tetrazona. Taxonomy (NCBI): domain Eukaryota; kingdom Metazoa; phylum Chordata; class Actinopteri; order Cypriniformes; family Cyprinidae; genus Puntigrus; species Puntigrus tetrazona. The sequence goes on along the minus strand of NW_025048505.1, from coordinate 123,095 downwards.
TATATGATCATAGATTCTGTAAAGGGTTACCAAACTTTTGCATGCCACTGTATCATGACAATGGGTCAATGATTCATAAACATGAGTTTTTAATATTACTGCTATTGTAATGACACACATCTCTTTCTTTGATTTCAGCTTGGCATCCTAACAGTTGCTCCTCACATCTCTGCTTCCTGGACCCAAATGTCATGCTGAATGTTGAATGACCATCAGTTTTGCCAAGACAGAACCGCTTATGATTTCAGCTGACCCAACTTTGGCGTTCTAGTTGACACACAAACTTTTCTGACCATACGGCACTGACCTGATCCTGCTGATTTGCCCAGTACAACATTAGGAAGATCAGACCCTTTCTTATGGTGCATGCTACAAAACTCCTTGTCCAAGCTCTTGTTCTCTCCAGACTGGACTGTTGTACTACTCTGTTAGCAGACCTTCCAGCATGTACTACCAAGACTCTGCAGCTAATCCAGCTTTGACTCGTACTCAAACCATCCAAGGTGTATATGTCTTTCTTTTATCAGATAAGCACAATCAGACGTATATCAGGGTGAGTAAATCATGGGGCCATTTTAGTTTTTGGTGAACTATCCCTTTAATACTGACCTTTTTTTAAAAAACTGCTATGTCTACTGTGTTAGACTAACTGGGACTTTGTATTTTAACTTACACTGTATGTTTTATTTGCTGTTGCAAATGTATAAATGAGTATATATCAAATGCATTTAATGTACAAATTTTGCATGTTCTGTATATAACATGCATTTCCTATAATTGTATTATTCTTTTAAATTGACATCCAATGCTTTAGTATAATAACTAATACGGTGAATGTGCAGGTTCATTTAATTATTATGCATTGAATTGAATTGTTAATTTTACAGAAAATTGCAGAAAATGTAGCTTTTTTTTTTTACTATTTGAAGTGTAAAGTGTTTCAAGAATGATTAAAATGTATATCTACACACATTTGTGTTTATGTTATGAATTTACTATATTTTTATAAAAATTTTGTTTAATGTTTTACAAACGTATTCTAGGTAGACATAAAATAACTTTTAAATGCCTTTTAAATTACAGATTTATTCCGAAAAAGGAGGATTAATCATGTAAATATACAACATTTTGTAAAAAAAGTGTGCTTACTGCATTTTTAAACATTATTTCTTAGTTATTTCACATAGAAAAATTGTACTTTAAAAAATAAATGACTTTAAATGGACATAGCAACTATATAAAATAACTAATTAAAACCTTAAATTTACAGTGATAAACCTGAAAGTTGGTGGGTTTTATATGTAATTTCACGTAATTTGTCAGTTTTTTAATAGTCTAAAAACATATTATCAACGGTAATAAACTGTAATTGAATTACTTTTTACTGTAAATTCAATTCTGTATTTTTACAGTTTTTGCTTGTAATTTTGTGAAATGGTTATTTTCTGCAATTTAACGGAATATATCTGGAAGCCCTGCTGCCAGTCTTTTTACCGTTTTTTTACAGATTTTTTTTTTTACAGTGTACCATTCGGGTGAAGCTATAATTTAAAAAATATTCTCTGGTCAGAAATGGACAAAAAAAATGCATAAGGGTTAAACAATAAACCCCAAAAACCTCTCCTGCATAACATACTTGAGTTTATTTAGTGAGCAGTTTGGATCCTCCAGTTTTTTAGAGAGCAGCTTCACTCCTGAATCTCCAGGATGATTGTAGCTTAGATCCAGCTCTCTCAGGTGTGAGGGGTTTGAAGTCAGAGCTGAAGACACATAACCACAGCCTTCCTCTGTCACCATGCAGCCAGACAACCTACAAAAACATACAACAGCAATCCACATTGAATTAGATTGTTTTTTGTTCCTTTTTATATTTAACTGATCAATAAAATGGTTGGTCACAAAAAGGATTTTGTGCTCATTTATCATTATCAATAAGAAACAAATATTGGACATATATTTTTAAATGCAAATGTAAAGCATGAAATCTCTCACAAATAATAGTGGCACAATACTGCTGCAAAATCTTACGTAAAAGTAGTGAATGAAAAAAAACATAAGATAGGAAAAAGGCCCCTAGTGGCCAATGTAATGGCTTCTTTCTGCGTTTTGTGTAATACTTGCCACAACCAACATTCTGTTAAAACATATTCAACTCAATATTACAGGTGAAGCGAGGGGTGGAGATGTCAACTGATCACCCTCTGAAAAACTGGAGGATCCAAACTGCTCAATAAAGAGTCCCACAAGCCAACCAGGCCTGATAGGACTACTCCTTCAGCTTGACACCATTCCTTACTTCCGGTGTCCACCACCGGATTCAGGGGTTGCCCAACAGACCTTCACAGCACGCTTGGGCCTGCCGAGTGTCCGGCTTCCTCCTCCGCCAACAGATCCAACAGAACCACTCTTTGTCTAGCTTGTCAACTAGGACCTGTTTGCTTTAGGATACCCTACCAGGCCATATAGCTCCTAGGGCCACTGAGGCACTCAAACCCCTCCACCACATTAAGGTTGTGGTCCTAGGAGAGACATTCTGTCTTCACTCCATTTGTTTCTACAAACTCTTTGCCATCTTTCTTCATATATATATATTGCCAAATTTAAGTGAAGGTGGGAATCTGCTGACTTCGACTGGGGATATTGTCGGATGGTGGAAGGAATACTTCAATACTGGAGAAGGATCTCCTCAATTCCACAAATTTTCTTCTTCCAGCATGTTCCACTGAGGAAGCAGAGGCCAGTGGCTCAGATAAGCAAACACACTAAAAAAACTATGTCTTGAAGATATAAATGCAGACGTCTATTTGACGTCTCTGAGAGATGTGCGTTTGCTAACAGGGAACCTGCTGTCAATGAATCTATCCTGTTCATGCCAAGTCTATTCCAAGTCAAGTCTATTCATTGTTCAGTCAAGTGTGTTTCAAGTCAAGTATTCGTTTGTTTAGATTATGGATTATGTCTCTGTAAATAAAACTGCACATGAGTTCTCACTATGCTCGTCTTCAGTGAACTAAATTGTTACATCATGGTAATTAACTATTTGAAATATTCTGCCTGCATGTCTTTAATTTGTGATCATTCTAAATGTATTTTATTAAATAGAATCAAGCAGTAAAGAAAATCTCTCTAAATGTGCACACTCACTAGACTAGACTTCACAATCTGAGGGTGTGTTTTGCAAAACTACTAGATCATTTCAAATCTCACATCAATAAAACAACAATTATGATATTATATCTTCTGTGATATTGCACACAGTGCAGTGAGATTACATGTAGAAAATCTATACAAGATTAATACGATAATGGCATACATGGTTTTTGCATGCATTCTAAACATAAGGATTGTTTAATGAGTAAATAACAAAGTATTTCAAACTCAAACCTCAGTATCTTCAGTCTACAGTGTGAACTCTTCAGTCCATCAGAAAGCAGCTTAACTCCTGAATCCTGCAGATCATTGTTACTCAAGTCCAGCTCTGTCAGATGGTTTGATGATTGTAGAGCAGAAGACAGAGTTTCACAGCATGTTTCATCAAAACCACAACTTTCAAATCTGCCAAAATAGAATGTTTTAGCCTGATTATCTACTGATGTTCGGTTTTTTTATGCAGTAACTTATTTTTCTCTTCATAATCAGGGGAAAAATTTCACTTCACATTTACATTTCATTGTTTAGTGACGTAGAAAAAATCATTTCATTAAACAGCAGTCAGTGAAATACTCACAGAGTTTTTCTACAGCATCTCACAGCTGGAATGAGTCTCTTGTAGTCTGATTGTTCTGATGTGAACCTCTTTGGGTTGAACTCATCTAGCACCTTCTCTGACATCAGTAGTATGTAGGTCAACAATGTGCACATTGAAGATGAGAGATCTCTTCCTGGATGTTCATTTGAACTGAGGTAACTCTGGATTTCCTCATATAATGAATTATCCTTGAGTTCAAGTAAGCAGTAGAATAAGTTGACTAGAGCTTCATCTGAGATATAGTACGTGTTTTGTTTTTGTTTAATACATTTAGTTACTTTTTTGATGCTCTCTGTGGTGTCTTCAGTGTGTGTGATCAGGCCTTTGAGCAGATTTTGACTGGATTCCAGTGAAATTCCCATCAGAAACCGCAGGAACAGGTCCAGATGCCCTCTCTTACTCTGCATTGCTTTTTCAATGGCTCTCTCTGTTAAGTCATGCCATTTGACCTTTCTAAAAGGAAATGTAAGATTTTGTATGACTTTAGTTTGTGAATCATCAAAGAAAAACTTAAACTCTTGCTTGTTTTTCAGGTAACAGGTGAACACATGCACTGCAGCGAGGAACTCTTGAACGCTCAGATGCACAAAGCAGAAGACCTTTGTCTTATAAAGTCCAACTTCCTCTTAAAGATCTCAGCGATCATTCCTGTGAACTCAGCATCTTTACTCACATCAATACCACATGCTTTCAGATCTTTCTCATAGAACACAATGTTTTCCTGCTTCAGCTGTTTAAACGCTAGCTTGGCTAACTTCAGAATCATCTCTCTTTAAAAGTAAGTGCTCTGAACATTCTCCTTCTTGTTGTTCGCCATATTTCTGACTCTTCATGTTCATCTGTATCCTCAGGAAGTGAATGTACATTTCAGTGAGTGTTGTGCTGATGTTCTCTTCATTATTCTCAGTGAGAATATCCTGAAGTACTGTGGCTGTGATCCAGCAGAACACAGGAATGTGGCACATGATGTAGAGACTACGAGACGTCTTAATGTGTGAGATGATTCTGGAGGACAGACTCTCATCTGTGAATCTCTTTCTGAAGTACTCCTCCTTCTGTTGGTCAGTGAATCCTCGCACTCGGTGAACAAAACCACATACTGAGGAGGAATCTGATTGGCTGCTGCTGGTCGTGATGTGACCCAGACAAGAGCTGATGGAAGCAGAGTCCCTTTGACCAGACTTGTAAAGAGCACATCCACAGATGCTTTTTTCTCAACAGTGTTTAGTGATCTACTTTTAAAATTTAGAGACAGGCGACTCTCATCAAGTCCATCAAATATAAATGCTAGCCTACATCCCTTATATAGCTTTGATTTCTCCAGGTCCTTCAGTTCAGGATAAAATTCCAGCAGAAGCTCATGGAGACTGAAATCTTCATTTGTCATTAAGTTAATCTCTCTGAATGGAAGCAGGAACACACAGTGTATATCTTGATTGGCTTTTCCTTCTGCCCAGTCCAGGATGAACTTGTGCACAGAGACAGTTTTTCCAATGCCAGCGATGCCCTTAGTGAGAACAATTTTTTTCTCACTGTTTTTCCTCAGTCCAGTAAATATATCATTGCATTTGATCGGTTTGTCCTGTGTTTTTTTGCTCTTGAAAGCATCATCAATCTTCAGAATCTCATGTTCATGATTGACATCTTCATATATCCCTCTGTGATGAACAGTTCGGTGTAAACAGCCTTAAGTTTTGCTTCATTTTCTATGTTGCCCTCAAAAATATATTCTACGTTCTTCTTCATGTTTGCTTTGTGAGTTTTAAAAAAGTTTTTCAGCTCTGTAAAACATAAATAAGATAAACGGGGAGGGTATTTGAGAAATATTTGCATGCCAGCATGATAATTCTTATTAATAACCAATGCAGACAGATTAGAAATCATACTTCTAAAAGCATCACACTTCATAATTAACAACTTGGTTTAAAATACTACAATTTTAAAATGTCTGAATATGTTTGTCTTGTGTTTTGTATCTCTGTTTTAGACTATTGTGAACTAAAACCATTGTGAAATATTCTGTTTCTTCTTTATATTTGTATAAAATCTATTGCTAAATTGCTGCTTGCCTTATGTTTTCTTGTTTTTGTTTGCAAACAGTGATTGATATTTACTTGAGATATGTTGTGAATTACCTCCAGATGTCTTTATATCGCCCTCAGTCTGAGCTGTGAGAGATATAGAGAGAATTACTCACTGGGAAACATATATCTCACAAGCATAACAGTAGAGCAAAGAGGGCAAATATACTTTAAAATATTTAAACATGTTGTTGTGATTTAAAAATTTTACCTCGCTTGTGTTCAATCTCCAACCATTCAGCCAGATTATTCTTGCTCATCTTTCTCAGGATGTCTATCATGACCTTCACAGCTTTGTCTGGTCCAAAACATTTGACCATTTTGTCCACTGTGTCGAATATATCTGCCTCTTTTCCAATTCAGACCTTGAAAGATGCTCAAGACGTAAATTCACTAAGTTCCACTGAAACTCCTTCAGTTCAGCTTCTACCAGATCCTTCAGTGAGTCCACGAGCAGCTTGTCAACAGACGCCATCGTCCTTCACCAACTCACGACTGCAGGTCAAGAATAAGAAAAGATCTGAATACTTCCACTCTTAACATGTGAACCTAAGTGCTCAAATCTCATTATGATTATGAAGCTGTAAATAGACACTTACGAATCTAAAAACTAAACCTGATGTAAACAGATCTGTTTATCTAATGCTTTTATGACACTTGGTATGTGAACACAAAAACATTTCAGGGCAAGATTCAAAAAGCTAAATGGTCGTAAAAATGCTTTTGGTTTTATAGTTTACTGTAGTAATAATTTACATTTACATACATGCATTTAGCAGATTTTAGAAGATTTTTACGTTTTGTATTTTAGTGTTATTTTAGTGTTATTTTAGTGTTATTTACTAACCATGTATAATGATGATGCAGATGTTTATTGCCACACACAGCATATCTGACAAACCATTTGGTGGCATAATTACTGATAAAAGACAAAACATCCTTCAAAAACAGCAAAAATTCAAATCATGACTTCTCATGGCTGGTTCTGCTATTTCAAAGCAATTGGGCCAATTCAGATACTCATTTCCAATTTTAAGCACACATTAAAACAATTTGTTTGTTGTTATGGTAAATTTTGCAACATGTGACCAATTGGACTCACAACTATATAACTAATAATGTCATCACCCAATTAAAAGGCTGCTAATCGTGCTTTTCCACTACATGGTACGGTTCGGTATGAATTGCTTTTGAGGGTTTTTCCACCTAAAACACACTGGTACTGCTTTTAGTCCCACCTTGGCTGAGGTTCTAAGCCGGGCGGTCACACCACATGATGTTTTGACACTTTGAATAACAGAATACTTTTTAAATATTTATAGAGTTTTTTTATGCATATACATTTGCCATTTATAAATTGCAATTAGCCAGAAAATGTAGCTGTCACGTCATTGACCTGTTAATGAAACGCAGCTCCATTCATTTAATTGTTCAATCATACAATGATGCAATATTACATCAAAACTGTCTGCAGACAGCCTGAAGCTACTGATTGATAGTTTCTCACTTTAAGAGTTAAGAGCACATGATAAGAAATGACACTCATTTATACTCAAAAGCACACGTGTGAGAACAATATGAGAATGAGCACCTTTCTGTGATTTCCTTACACAGAAACACCTGAACATCTGTTGATAACTGAAATATGTTTAAATAAATAAAATCATCAAACTTGCTTCACCACAGCATCAAAGTCTCAAAAAAACTAAGAAAGATGAAGCACCCACTTCAGATAATGTGTGTAGATCTTCTCCGTCTTCTGAACTGTAATGCTGTGCAGCTCTGAAACTTTTCACATTTACATAAGTCAAAACTAGTTTTTAAGACACAGACATAAGAGGCAGAAGTATGACAACCAGACATGTCATAACACGTGCATTCACTCTGCTCTGGTTTGTTATTGACTCTCTTTCCCGTCACAATGAGATATCTTGACATTTAGGTTACAAGGCTTCCCTCCAAACACAAGGTTTTACATCAATTCCTGTTCTAGGTGTATTATGGTAGGGAAGGTCCTAGTTCATGTCCTGATTGAGTTACTGAAAAACAATGATCGTCATAAATGGAAGGATCAGACACAATATAGAGTATAATATAGATCATATATGTAGATCGTGCATGGACCATTTTGGATCTGATTGGGATGAAGTAGGCTAGTCAGTGATGGAGATGTCTTTAGAGATACAGAAACATCTCTAGTCATGTAGTGGATAGACTGATAACCCAGCAACATGAATATGTATGTATGTGCGTGTGTGCAAATTTTAATACTATGATTCCGATTTTTACTATTGCTATTCACCTAAAGTCGTTTGCTTTGTCTAAACTGTAAATCTATTGCAGACAGAATAGCTACGCGCCACGCATGCGATTTAGTTGCTGTTGTTTTTTTTGGTAAAAACATTTTTCAATTACGTTGTGCTGTGTGTGCTCTTGGATTACACGCATTTCTTTTGTTTGCGTTTTATTTTCTTTTTTTGACATATTGGATTGGACATGTAGAGTGAAGCGTGTGAGGGATGTTAGTTACTTCCAAAGCAGACCTCTGTAAAGGCCACAAAGAAACACGATTTGTAGCATTTTGGAAAAAGAGAACACTTTGAATTTATAATCGACAATATCGTTGTTTTATTTAACAATCATTATCTAACATGTTCAGAACATGTTCTGAATAAACACTATTTTAATGGGATAAACTGAATATTAACCAAATGTATGGGTCTATAATTATAATTAATATGTTTTTACTTTTACTTATCTTTTTACTTGTTGCAAACAGGGTTTGACCCATGATCCATTTAAATTTATTTCAAAACTATTTCAAATTTTGAAATGGATGGTGGATGGAAAAGGAGAAATATCAATCAATATGTATTCTTGGTATATATTTTTTTTAATGAGCTGCATTATGTTTAAGAGCATCAGAAAATGCTGGATAACAATTGTTTTACACTGGCTTGTTTTATCAGAACTTCGATAAAATGAGCCATCTATACTGAGAATGGATATTTCTGAGGATCCCATACAGCTAAGATGCAGTCAAAATATCTTCAGTCACTTATCATCTTCTCAGGTGATTTTAATCAAGCTTCTCTATATAACACTCTTTCTACATTTACACAGTATGTGGACGTGATACCAGAGACGGTAGAACTTTGGACTTGTTATATGCAATGTGAAAATGCTTTTTCGCTTCCTCCTTTGGGTCGATCGACCCATAATCTCATCGTATTAAATCTGTTTATGTTTTAGCTGTGAGGAGCAACCTCCAACCCCAATACAGGGCTGCTTGATCCTGTGATGGCTAGGTCTTCTGTTTTATTAGTACAGAATAGTAGACAAACGGGTCTATTGACAGTGTCTAGAACAGCAGAGACCTAAACGTTTACTCAGGCAATTTGCGGGGCAGGTAGTAATCAAGTGCAATGAGGTCAGAAACGAGGTCAATGGCGGCAGAATCAAACACGGGTAAACGCTCAAGAAATGGCTAAACAAGACTTGATCAATACAGGAAGTGTGGACACTGCTAATGAAGCCCACCTGGCGGTAATTAGTCCCAGGTAGGGGATTCTAGGTAATGGAGTCAAATGGTGTTTTTTTAGGTGATGGTGCCCTCCTTTAATCTTTGTGATTAAAGTTGTGTTTTTATGGGTAGACTTTCTTATCAGACTCAATATTGACCAATCACCAATATTGACCAGGACAATTAAATGTAATGACTTTAGCTGGATGCAAAACAAAGGGAAGATTGAGGCAGCTTCATAAGGAGCTTAACCTATCATCTTCTTGTGATGTTGGGTGCCAGAATCGAAGTAACACAGCCTCAACTTACAAATACGATCGCATACCCGATGTTACTGCCTGACGAAAAAAATTACGATAGATGTGGTAAAAGAACATAAAACCAGCGAATTGACCACACTATGTACTTTTAAAGACCAGGTATAATGACCTTTGAAGTTTGTTTTATTTTGTTTTGCGTTATTTTCGTACTGCTGATCAGTTGTGCAAAAGTCTATGAATTATACCAATTTGATAACTGTTCTTGCCTGGCAAAATAAATGTTAATCTTGGTTAACTTATAATATTGTCTGAAACAACTTTTCTAGTGGGTTAGTGACTTCTGAGGTTTTCTGCATTGTTGGCGTGCTAGGGTGAGTCAGATCAACGGTCGATGGATGGAGCCATCTTGAGATCTTGACTCTGGCCACCAAACTGGCTTAGCATGCTATTACTTAGGAAACACATAAAAATTACTCGTTTTGAGTCTATCGAGGAGATGGCTGCATTAAGGTAAGCGATCTCACGGGTAGCCTCTGACTAAGACCTGGACTAGCCCAGATGTGTTGTGAGTCTGTTCTGGCCAAACAAGGTCTCTAAGCGACCCAGGCTCCTAACGAACGATAAGTCAAAACTAGGAAATATTATAGTTAATTAACGATCGAAATTTAATCACAACTAGAGGGATCAGCAGTTACATTTGAATAAATATAACTAAAATCACGAAAGATTGGAGTCAGATGAAATTATGTATAAGGTCAGTACTACAATTGGGAACACAAAAGATTAATAAATATTAGTGATTTTTAATGAGACGCAAAGAAAAGACCGAACACGCATTGACCTTCGACCAGGGCATCTGGATTCCGTTCTGCAGGAAAAGGGGGACCTTTACAAAGCAAATAAAAATTGTATCAGTGAATAAAGAGGATGGTATTAAAGAGTAATAAAGAGGAGCTCACAAAAAGGCCTATTCATAACCACAACCCCAAGTTTAGTTTTTTAATTTTATCTTTATACTTTTTTTACTTTTTTCCCACTACGTTGTTAATAAAAGATTACATGAGCAGTACCACTATTGTTTGTGTAAGAGATCAAATGTTGTACTTTTGCATTTAAATGTAAGAAGCACTAAATTGCCCTTTTCCTGTTTTTATTGCTCAGTTCAATATAAAACAGGAAAAACAAATGAATTAACATCATATTGTGTTTTGTAGGTTGTCTGACTGTATGGTGACAGAGAAAGGCTGTGGTTATGTGTCTTCAGCTCTGACTTCAAACCCCTCACACCTGAGAGAGCTGGATCTGAGCTACAATCATCCTGGAGATTCAGGAGTGAAGCTGCTCTCTGAAAAACTGGAGGATCCAAACTGCTCACTGAACAAACTCAAGTATGTTGAGCAAGAGGAATTTTTGGTTTCAGTATCTCTGTATATTTGTATGAGTCTATGAGTTTAAGTTTTATAAACTTTTAATATATGCAGGAAGTGTGCAGTTTACCATGGATAGACTGTTTTGAAATTTATATGCTACTTACAAAATCGCTAGACCTTTTTCAGAATTGACAACTTCAATGTTTTTACTGCACAATCCTCTTCCAAGTTCTCTGTGTGTTTTCTCTGTAGTCATTTATGGTCATGTTATTAAATTTAGTAAATTTAGTAAACTCAATTAGCCTACAGGTTGCAATGAAAGTCGAGATGTCTGAAATGTACAATTTATTTGTGGAACTTTGAGATAATAACTCCAGTAATTACAACAAGGATGTAACAATTACTTGTTTAATGATAAATCATAATAAATAAATTCCCAAAGTTAGAATTACAGTTAAAAAATTTGAATTATAATCAAATCCATATTAGATTACAGTGACTTGAACGACTTACTATAAATAAATATTGTCCAGCTTAAAGCACAGTAACAGATCCAGTAATACGTTTACCTTTACTCAAGATTTATTTTAACATTTGGATTATATTTTTAAACATTAAACTTGAAAAAGTGAAGTAATCATTTAAAATCCGAACAGCATTGGTAATTTCATTGTTTTAGTGATTTAAACAAACAAAAGTAATTTTATTTATTGTTTGTTGGTTTTTAAATATGAAACTTAAAGTTATTTATGTGTCAGTACTTTTTGAAAATCTTAAACACATTTTAACAATACATTGTTAATACTGATAACTGTGATCATTTTGGTCACACTAGTTGTAAAAAATGACATTACATTTAAAAAAAACTAAACACTAGAATCACTGTGCTAATTCCGGTGTCCCAAAGGTTTAATTTTAATTGTACAAGTTTTTAACATTTCATTAACAAATCATAGAAAGCTTTAATTTTCAACATGATTATTCCACTTCTCTGGTTCCATGGCAACCAATCTGATAGCACTAGTTTATTGCTGAAAGCAATGTGGGCAGAGCAACCCTAACTCCATTTCCCCTTTGGAAAGGCATTTAAAAGTAAAAAAAAAAAAGGATGTTTTGTTACAGTTTTTTGACCGATTTTGAGACAGGGTTGATTGTTAGAGCACATACTTGGACAATGGACAAAGATAAATTTGAAAGGACTGTTGAACCCATAATACGACAAAGGGAATGTACACTACCGTAACATGTGGAAGAAATCACAAACCTGCTGGTTCAGAGTAAAAGCTCTTTGGAAATCATATGTCTTTAACATGTCGTTAATGAATAACTACACAGAAACAAATGACTAATGCACTATTAACACTGTAATAACTACTATTATCTAAAAAGAAACTTAACAATTTAGTAAGTAATAGCACTCAGTTGAAACTACTGTTTTGATATATCCAAGTCAACTTTATTGTCAAATATGCTCTATGTACAACATACAGCACAGATGAAATTCCTTCCCTTCTGACCTTGCAATCATGCAGAATAAAAGAATAAAGATAAAAGAAAAAAAAAAAAAAAAAAAAAAACTAAAGTATAATAAAATAATGGTAAAATATCTAAAATATCTAAAATATAAATAGTGCAACATTAAACAGACAGACATTAAACATACAGACAAGGCACTTGTTGGAAAATTAAATTAAGTTAAAGTGAGGTAGTGCGTTGAGGTGCAAAAGTGTAGACCCTGAGATTATGAGTTTATGTGGGGCGGGATCACAGTCTGAGGTCTGAGGGCCTGAGGCAGGGGCCAGAGGTAGAGGTGAGTGAAGGCAGAACAGGTAGGGAGTTGAGTCTCCTGACCGCCTGGTGGATGAAACTGTCCCTGAGCCTGCTGGTTCTGGCTCGGAGACTCCGCAGTCTCTTCCCCGACGGCAGCAGGTTGAAGAGGCAGTGGGATGGGTGGGTGGGGTCTCCTGCTATCCTGGTGGCTTTTCGTGTGAGACGAACGTTGAAAATGTCCAAGAGAGGGGGGAGAGAGACACCAATGATTTTCAGCAGCTCTCACGATGCGCTGCAGTGTGTTACGGCAGGACACGGTGCAGGCTCCGTGCCACACCGTGATGCAGCTGGACAGGATGCTCTCGATGGTGCCTCTGTAGAAGTTCTGCATGATGGGGTGGGGCTTTTGCTCTTTTCAGTTTACGGAGAAAGTACAGGCGCTGATGGGCTTTTTTGGCCAGTGATGCGGTGTTGTGACTCCATGATAGGTCTTCAGATATGTGCACACCCAGGAACTTGGTGCTGTTCACCCTCTCCACTACAGCACCGTCGATGATCAGCGGAGCATGCTGGGTGTGCGCTCTCTTGAAGTCCACAACAATCTCCTTTGTCTTCTCCACATTCAGGTGGAGATTGTTATCTTTGCACCACATGGCCAGCCTGCTCACTTCACTCCTGTAGGGTGTCTCATTGTTGTTGTTGATAAGACCCACCACAGTCGTGTCATCCGCAAACTTGATGAAGAGGTTAGAGCTGGATGATGGAGTACAGTCATGGGTCAGCAGAGTGAAAAGAAGGGGGCTCAGCACACATCCTTGGGGGGCCCCTGTGTTCATGATGATGGAGCTGGAGGAGTTGCTGCCAGCCCGAACTGCCTGAGGTCTCCCTGTCAGGAAGTCCAGCAGCCAGTTGCACAGGAGGAGTTGAGCCCCAGCTGGCCCAGTTTATGGATGAGTTGCTGCGGGATTATGGTGTTGAATGCTGAACTGAAGTCGATGAACAGCATTCTGACATGTGAGTCTTTGGTTTCCAGGTGGGTGAGTGCTGAGTGGAGGGCAGTGGAGACGGCATCTTCTGTTGATCGGTTAGACCGATATGCAAACTGGTAGGGGTCCAGGGCAGGGGGGAGGACAGACTTGATGTGGTGCATGACTAGCCGCTCAAAGCACTTCATGAGGATGGGAGTGAGTGCGACCGGGCGGAAGTCATTGTAACAGGAGGGAGATGACTTTTTCGGCACCGGGATGATTGTGGTGGATTTAAGGCACGTGGGGACAACAGCCTGGCTCAGTGAGATGTTGAAGATGTCCGTGAGGACATCTGTGAGCTCAGCAGCACAGTCTCTCAGAACACGACCAGGGGATGTTATCCGGGCCTGGGGCTTTGCGAGCATTTGTCCCTCTGAGACAGCGCCTCACACTATCAGGGGACAGTATCAACACCTGGTCACCAAGAGAAGGTGGTAGCTTCTGTGCTGGAGTGTTGTTGTCTGACTCAAAGCGGGCGAAGAAGTTGTTCAGATGGTTCAGCAGAGAGGTGGAGCTATCACAGGTCCGTGGAGAGGGCTTGTAGTCCGTGATGGTTTGGATTCCTCGCCACAGGTTCCTGCTGTCTCTGCTGTCACTGAAACAGTCTGCAATCCTCCTGGAGTACTGTCTCTTGGCCAGTCTGATGCCCCGAGACAAGTTGGCCCTGGCAGTCCTTAGGCCCACCTCGTCCCTAGCTCTGAAGGCAGTGTTCCTGGCCCTCAGGAGCCTTTTGACATCTCCTGTTAGCCAAGGTTTCTGATTGGCCCGTATGGTGATGGTTCTGGTGACAGTGACATCATCCATGCACTTCCTCATGTAGGACGTGGACGGTCTCCGTGTACTCCTGGAGGTCAGTGATGTTGTTGTAGGTGGCTGCTTGCTTGAAGACACTCCAGTCTGTGGTGGAGAAGCAGTCCTGGAGTGCCTCTGTAGATCCCACAGGCCACACACGTACCTGCTTTGTAGCTGGTTTGGCCACTTTAATCAGTGGCCTGTATGCTGGCATTAGCATAACAGTGGTGTGGTCTGAGGCTCCAAGGTGGGGAGGGAGAGGGCTTTGTAGGCTCCTCTACGAGCAGTGTAAACATTGTCTCAAAGTGTTGGTACCTCTTGTGGGAAAGTTGATGTGACCATGGAGTTGTGGAAGCACGCTCTTGGGGTTTGCGTGGTTGAAATCCCCAGCCAGGATGAGAAAGGCATCAGGGTGGGCTGTGTTCTGCTCGCTGATGAGCTGATAGAGTTCGTTCAGTGCCTCACTCCTGTTGTTGCTGGAGCCAGGAGGGATGTAGACTGCCACCAACAATATGGCACTAAATTCCTCGGCAGGTAGAATGGCCGGCACTTGATGATCATAAGCTCCACCAATGGAGAGCAGTGTTTACAGACCACAACCGCATTACGGCACCAGGCATCACTGATGTAAACACAGAGTCCCCGCCGCGAGTCTTCCCCTCGACGAGCGCTCTGTCTGCCCGGTAGCACGTTAGTTGGCCGGGCTAGCTGAATTGCACAGTCCGGCGCTGTCATTGAGCCATGTCTCCACAAACACAAAGACACAACACTCACTCGCCGCCTTGGAAGCTGTGCGGAGTAGCCGAATGTAGTCCAGTTTATTGTCCAGTGACCGTCGTTGGCCAGTATGATGGTAGGGATAGCCGGCCGTGAGAGCTAGCCGTTAGCCTAGCCCGGATGCCTCGCGCCCCTCTTCTGCTTCCTCATGTTCCGCCTGTGGCGCCCACTGCGGCTTGGTTGCAGGCGTGGGGGTCGATGATCGAATGGGTCTCCGGGGCTGACCACTGACATGCAGCTCTTCCATGATCGCTGGATCAATGTCCGCGCTTTATGTCCGCATTTATCGTTTTACCGATGGCGAGCAGGAATTACGGGAGTATGTGCGCCTTTGTGATCAATGGACGCAACAAAAGACGGACAAATGCACAAAGGTGCACAACAAAAAGACACAAAAACGCCGATTTGCAGGGGAGAGAGAGGAGCCGCTGCGTGTGCACGCGCGCCGCCATCTTTATATAAAGACTCCAGTAAATCCTGGAGAACTCCTAAGAACTACTGTATACAGGTTCATATTTAATGTAGATTATGTATCATAAATAATCAGTTTCAAAATGAGGATGATGGTAGAATACTAGTAATGACTCAAGTATTACCAAATCCTTCTAAAGGGGTCAATATCCTGAAGTAAAAATCCTCATAACTCCCTGACGTATTTGTAAGCTTTTGAGATGTATGTAAGGTATTGGATAGTAATACCTTAAGTGTAGCTGCATATTTACTAATCATTAGTAACTCCTCTGAAGTGTTTGGTAATACTTAAGACATTATCAGTGGGTTACCATGACCTTCGGTTTAGAATTAATTTTACATCATGTAATCTTATTAATTGTGAACTTGTATACTGTATTTCTTAGTTGTTCTTATGGAGGTTTTTATGGTGCTCAAATCTCCTGCACCTTCTACCTTATTTTGTTTATCCTCAGGTAAGGTAAAGTAAGTCGAGTCTGCTATAAAATAGAAGTAAAAACAAAGTTGTGTAATCTGTCACTGAGGTGCAGCTTTAACTTCTGGCTCACTTCTAAATGCTATGGACTACAGGTGCAAGTTGACACTTTTTGGGAAAGTCCCATACAGCTGGAGACCTCCTTTCAAGAAGCTCACTATAAAAACACAGCCATCTTATCAGTCTGCTCTTCTGTGAAGATCTTTCTAAGATGTCCTCCTCTCCACGTTGGGAACTCAGCACTCAACGGTAACATTCCTATTCTTCAAAGTTCTTACTAATACATATTTTATCTCTGACTATACTTTAACTAAATGCTACATATATCATACCTAATGTTTTTTCTCAATAAACTACTTTTAAACATGATGCTGTGGTGGTCTTTCTTTCTACTATTCAATAAAGTGAATACAATACCATGTGTTCTGTGTATCTTATAAATACTTATCAAATAAAAGAATACAATATTAAATATTAAATCAGTAACACATCACAATATGTTCACAATAGAAGGTATCACTCAAATAAACAAGGCAAACTTACAAAATTGGGAAAACTTCTGTCTCTCAACAATATATATATATATATATATATATATATATATATATATATATATATATATATATATATATATATATATATACACACACACACATGTTTCAAAAATGTTTACAGCACATTAGAGTGAATCCTGTTTGTTCATATTTGATCATGTTTCATGAGTGTTTCATGATTAAGACAGTATTTAATCTTTACTTACATGAATAAGGAAGTGTCTTTCTGCTCCACAGCTGAAGACTTGCTTTGATCAAAACGTTCAGTTTCTAGACAACTTCTCAAAATGTCTTGCTACATGAGCAAATGAAAAGATTCATGATCTTCTTTTCAAAAGTGAGAAAAGTATTCTTACGATCAAGTGTAAACATCACAAACTTTCTTTCACTTGCATTTTGTCAGCAAAGTAGTAAAACCTGTTTGGAGCACCGCAAGGCTACGGTATCCACCCACTTTCAGATGCGACCCAATGAGAAGTTAGTCATTTTCCAAATGAATTCAATTAAACAGTCATAATTATACATGACTTATCTCACTAGAGCTTAATTTATTTATTTCAAATATATATTTAACGCTTGTTTTTATGGTCAATTACGGGTATTTTAAAAATTTTCCCTCTTTCTATTGGTGCAAATCACACGCTGTAAAATTTTTTGCTCGGTCATTCAATGTTAAGTTTAGGACCTTCGTGAAAATAGTTATAGAACATCAGTAAGTCTTTAAAAAGTATATATCGGATGACTCAAATTAACCTTAATCCATAACAACTACAAATGAAGCCTGACACTAATGTTGTACTTCTGCTTGCTTTAGATGTGATCATTGAACTAGAGGTTCCAAACACATCTTTCCAGAGAAACACTCATGCAGTAGATTTCTACCGTGTCTGACACAGTAGATGCACAAAGTGTTGATTATGCAACCAGGCATTCAAACTTTAAAAACTGGAAACCTGACAGACCGGATAGACAAGAACTTTCCCATCAGTAAGTTCAGGGAAATAAAAGGAGAAGACTGAGTAATTCATTCAGTAAACAAAACCAGGTCATTCCACATCAGTCTGTGTGACTGGTGGGCTCTGCAGTGCTTGAATATCAAATTGTAATTTCAGAGCCTCCAAGCATTACTTTTGTCTCTGGGCCTGTTTAAAATTAAGCATTTCCTAAGATGGCAGGTCCTTTTTATCATACCCATCTCGTACAGGTTCATGCTCCAAAAGGCCCATCTTTCAGAAGGCACTGTGAAAATGTAAGATTTAATCTTTTTCTCTGTGCTGTTTAACAGGATTTTCACCATTTTTGTTCCTTGTCACAAACACAGAAATACCATGTTCCCTCTTGAAATGTTCAGTTAGACTTTGTTATCTTTTAAAAGGTGGGTGGATTACAAATGTAAAGTTGCATTTAAAGTGTGTACATAATTGTATAATACAGAATAAATGTTTCAGGATAAGAACTTTTAAAGTTTTTACACCAAATTTTAAAACAGAATGCCAGGGCTATCATCTTTTTATCAAGCAACATTAAAAGAAACAACCTGAACACTCTTCTAAACTTGGTTGAATTAACAGATGAGGAAAAAGATGTTTACTGTCAGGACACTAGTACCCAAAAAAAGAAATAATTTTTTCTTCATCCATGAAAACGTCTAGGCTACGTACGGTCACCCTCGTTCCATGATGAAGGAAACTTGAGCACTCGAGAGGAGACCGGCACCATTTAGATATTGTAAAATCTAGTGAATGTATTAGGTGTACTATCTGCTAGAAGCGCCCCATTCACCAAGGCTGCCATGGCAGCCATGCCCCTGGTGGAATGAGCTCACTCCCGGCAGGCATGGACAGCCTATGGCCCAATAGGCCATGAGAATCAAGAAGGCCACCTGAAATATGCCACAGCTCCATAGGTCTTATTAACTTCCATCAGAGAATGTAATTCCCCACGGTCTTCCTTTCCAGCCTGCAAGTGTTGAACCTCTCAGGAACGTTACCTTACCAAGTTGCATATACTCTTCAAACAATTTGATGACTTCTTCTCTGAGGCTTTCAGACAGTAGTTTATCCTATATATCTTTGGTTAAGTTTCCACATCCTGAAATGCCTTTCATACAAAGATAGTCCTTTTTGCTTAACGAGTGTGACCAGGCCACTGGGATCATGCAATCCAACCACTTAACTCAGTAGCTCTCTTCTCGTCAGAGAATTAGGATCTTAGTCATGACCTCCTCTTGTAAGGGTCCCCTTTTCCTGCAGATTGGAATCCAGAGGCCCTGGTCAGAAGGTAACTGCGTGTTCGGTCTTTTCTTTGCGCCTCGTTAAAAATCACTGATATTTATTGATCTTTTGCCTTTCCAATTATAGTACTGACCTTATACATAATTTTATCTGACTCCAATCTTTCGTGATTTTAGTTGTATTTATTTAAATATAACTGCTGATCCTCTAGTTATGATTAAATTTGGATCATTAATTAACTATAATATTTCCTAGTTTCGACTTATCGTTCGTTAGGAGTCTGGGTCGCTTAGAGACCTTGTTTGGCCAGAACAGACTCACGATCTGGGCTTGTCAGGTCTTAGTCAGAGGCTACCCGTAGATCACTTAGCTTAATGCAGCCATCTCTCGATAGACTCAAAAAGAGTAATTTTTATGCGTTCCTAAGTAATAACATGCTAAGCCAGTTTGGTGGCCTCAAAGATCTCAAAAACGTGCCTCTGCTCCATCCATTGATCGTTGATCTGACTCACCCTAGCATGCCAACAATGAGGAAAACCTCAGAAGTCACTAACCCACTAGAAAAGTTATTTCAGACAATATTTTAAGTTAACCAAGATTAATGTTTATTTTGCCAGGCAAGAATAGATTCCAAATTGGTATAATTCATAGATATTTGACAATTGATCAGCAGTACAAAAATAACACAAAGCAAAATAAAACAAACTTAAATGGTCATTATGGTCTTTAAAAAGTACATAGTGTAGTGTATGGGGACACACACCACACTACGGGCCGATCTGGCTACAGAATCACTCCTTGTTGTGTTTTGTCACTTTCCTTATATACTCAGACCAGACAAATAGATCCCAAATGTAGTTATAAAACCTTTTGGTGTTTAGGTTCCCATGCTTCAGTGTCACACCTAACTGGAACACGTTCAGAGACCCAAAAGGTGGACACACTTCCTTCTCAACAGAACACAGTTCTACCAAGTTCTTAATCTTTCCCATAATGTAAGTGATTACTGTGAAATTGAGACCAATTTACCAATCATACAGAGACCTTTCAGAAGGTCTGTAAGCAGGAAGAGCAGAGGTGAAGAGGGTGTCATAAAACCACAGGGTTGTTTACTCCCTTTTTAATGTCATTTTGTTCCTTTGGATATCCCTTCTTAGATTAGTCTTATTGCATTTATAGGTTCTTGATTTCGCTCCTTACAACATAGTCTGTTAATAATTCTAACATAGATTGATTGACTTTGTCCATTGACACATTTATATTGAATAAATTAAAGCACAAAGCTGCTTTCATTGGCTATGTGAATAATGTAAGTATGTATAAATATCCTACATTTCAGCCACAATTTTTTCATAAAGGTGAACTCTTATCTATAATGTAGTTATGGTTTGTGGGAATCCCAGTCAAATCTGAGTTAAATATCCAGGTGTAATTATATATAAAGATCAGAAAAAGAGATCAAAGCTTCATTTTGAACTCACCTCAGATAAACGTGTGCAGATCTTTCTTCTTCGTCCTGTGAACTGTAGTGTTCCACACCTCTGAGCTTTTACAGCTTTACGTAACAAGTTAAACCAGTTTTTTCTTCTTTTTTTTAGAGAAGAACGCATGTGTTGTGACATCCATTCTCACATTCACTCTGCTCTGGTTCAAAGTAACTGGGAATGGAATAATTTTGGTAGACCCCAGAGTATAACTTTTCTTTCCCAGTTTTATTAGTATACATTTATTATTAAAACTCAACATCAATATAAAACTCTCTAGGGCTGCCGCTAATGACTAGATTTATTTTGATTAGATTCTTTTTTAAACAGTGAATAG
Organism: Puntigrus tetrazona; assembly: GCF_018831695.1. NCBI lineage: Eukaryota > Metazoa > Chordata > Actinopteri > Cypriniformes > Cyprinidae > Puntigrus > Puntigrus tetrazona. Next base: position 102,191 of record NW_025048505.1, on the reverse strand, counting down.
ATTAAAGAATTGATTTTAATTTCAAAAGCAATTTTACTGAAAATATATATTAACCGTACTTTACTTCTCATTGTGACGTACTTCCAAAAGAAACAGAACATTGAATGAGGAAAACAGAGGGCGTGGCTTGTTTTGTCTGCTTCAAATTGATTGGATGTAGTAAGGAAGGCGTTTAATTTGGTTGGAGGGGGTGGAGAATCAGTGGGATACAGTTCTGAGTGAACTTCCTAGGAGGGTTTGACGTCATTCTGGGGCGAGAAATTTGCCACAAAAATATTGTATAGCATGACAGCATTTGATCATAAATCACGGTTTGGGAGGCACCTCCATGGATTGGAAGGACAGAGCTCATCATCAAAATAGCAGTCTGACAGGCCAAAGGTATAGGGGAAAAAAAACTAAGACAACAAGTCATGTGTGACAAACCACTTCATACCGTATGACAAACAACCATGTCTGGGAACCGTCAAAAGAGATGAGGCATATGATAATACCCTTTCTTGACTTAGGACAACTTTGATCTAAAAAAAAAGGTGTGTGCTTTTAATCTTTAAAGAGTGTGAATTGATACAACTTGTTTAGAGAATTGCATTGCAGTGAAATGAATTATTATTGAATGTAATACTGCTTAGTGACAAAGGTTATTTTGTGTGAGTAAGTGCGGTAACAACAGGACAGGTGCGTCTTATTTTGCTCAATGTACCGTAAATTAATTTATCATAAACCCAGGGACAACTGAATCAACTGTAAAATAATTCAATGATAGCAAACTACGGGCCGATCTGGCTACAGAATCACTCCTTGTTGTGTTTTGTCACTTTCTTATATACTCAGACCAGACAAATAGATCCCAAATGTAGTTATAAAAACCTTTTGGTGTTTAGGTTCCCATGCTTCAGTGTCACACCTAACTGGAACACGTTCAGAGACCCAAAGGTGGACACACCTCCTTCTCAACAGAACACAGTTCTACCAAGTTCTTAATCTTTCCCATAATGTAAGTAATTACTGTGAAATTGAGACCAATTTACCAATCGTACAGAGACCTTTCAGAAGGTCTGTAAGCAGGAAGAGCAGAGGTGAAGAGGGTGTCATAAAACCACAGGGTTGTTTACTCCTTTTAATGTCATTTTGTTCCTTTGGATATCCCTTCTTAGATTAGTCTTATTGCTGCGCTTGAAATATAGAGCTGAGTATCATCAGCATAGCAGTGAAAGCTAACACCATGACTCCTGATAATATCTCCCAGAGGTAACATGTACAGGTTGAAAAAGTAACGGTCCTAGCACTGAGCCTTGAGGAACTCCATATTTCACTTTTGATCGATATGATACCTCCTCATTTAATGCCACAAACTGATAGCGGTCAGATAGATATGATTTAAACCATGCTAAGGCGCTTCCTCTAATGCCAACATAGTTTTCTAGTCTATCCAAGAGAATGTTGTGATCGATAGTATCGAATGCTGCACTAAGATCTAATAGCACTAATAATGAGATAAAACCACGATCAGATGATAAAAGCAGGTCATTAGTAACTCCTAATGAGAGCAGTCTCAGTACTATGGTACGGTCTAAAACCTGATTGGAAATCCTCGCAGATACCATTCTTTTCTAAAAAGGAATACAGTTGTGAGGATACTACCTTTTCTAGTATCTTTGACAGAAAAGGGAGATTAGAGATTGGTCTGTAATTTACTAAGTCTTTGGGATCAAGATGTGGTTTCTTAATGAGAGGTTTAACTACAGCCAGTTTGAAGGTTTTGGGAACATATCCTAATGACAATGATGAATTAATAATGTTCAAAATAGGATCTATGACTTCTGGAAGCAGATCTTTTAATAGTTTAGATGGAATAGGGTCTAACATACATGTTGCTGGTTTAGATGATTTAACAAGTTTGTTCAAGTCTTCTTCTCCTATAATAGAGAAAGAGTGTAATTTTTCCTTAGTGGATCTAAAGCTCACTATCTGATGTGAAACTGTAGTTGACGGCCGCATAGTTACAATTTTATCTCTGATGGTACCGGGGGTTGTGTTTGTTTTCTTCTAAAAGGGATGAAAAATAATCAGATCTTGCAATTTTTATTGCTTTTCTGTATGACAGCATACTCTCCCGCCAGGCAATACGAAATACTTCTAATTTGGTTTTTCTCCACCTGCGCCCATTTTCCGGCTGCTCTCTTCTTTAGCGTGTGGTGTTGTCATTATAATTGCACCGTGATCGGATCGCAAGACCTTCCAAAGGATAGTGAGCACAGCTGAAGAGATCATTGGCATCTCTCTGCCCTCTATCACGGACATCTACACCACACGCTGCATCCGCAAAGCCCACAATATAGTACAGGACCCCACACACCCTCACACACATTATTCATCTTCCTTCCATCTGGAAAAAGGTACCGGAGCAGTCGGGCCCTCACAACCAGACTGCTGAACAGTTTCTTCCCACAGGCCATCAGACTCCTCAATAACCACACCTGAATGGCCTTCCTGTCCCATAAGCATTCTTGCACGTCATATTTATTGTTGTGAACCTCATATTTATTGTTGTTTGTATTTTGTGTTCTTGCACTAATTTTGTCTTTGCACTGTTTGCACTAGTCCGCACACTTTGCACTTTATGTGGCTAAGACAGTGTCTTAGCTCAATATGTGAGTTCTGTTGTATTTTGTTGTATGTGTGACTCCATGTAGCACCAGGTCCTGGAGAAACTGCACAGCTATATGTAGTTGAAATGACAATAAAAGCCACTTGACTTGACTTATTCCTAATGAACTTTAAACCAAGTCTTTGGGCAGAAGGAGGGAAGCAGGAAGAGCAGAGGTGAAGAGGGTGTCATAAACACAATGGGGGTGGGGTGTTTTGAAGTCCTTTGTTCCTTTGGATATCCTTCTCAGATCAGTCTTAATGCATATACAGGTTTTGATTCACCTCCTTACAGTACCTTTTAAAATAAAGGGGAACACTTTATAATAACGACCGTTGTAAGGCATTTATAAGTGTTTAGTTAACAATGGACTCATTATTTACAAAAACATTCATAAATGATTAATAAGTGACATGCTAAGAGTTTGTGTATATTTTGTTAATATATTTACAAGTCATTTACAAGGATTTAGTTAATGATGAACTAATAATTTATAAAACATGACTAAGTATTCCTTAATGATTAGTAATTGATATGTTAATATTTTGTGTATGTTTTCATAATACATCACATAATCCTATGCTAGAATACATCTCCTATAATTCACATCATTAGCTCCTGACTACCAATACTATGAATGGCCGCTACGCTAATTTTCTTTTTGTATCCCGAGGCATCTAGGACTGGGCCTCTTCAACTGACTGTGTGAGGAGATGACCTTCCTGCGTTGATGTCAAGGAAAATAGAAGCTTCCTCACTGACAATTAATATTCTTAATGACACATTTTTCTTGAATTGTAATTTATCCTGTAATGTAATATCTTTCTCTTTTGTGAAGCTGCTTTGGAACAATGACCATTGTAAAAAGCGCTATACAAATAAACTTGAATTTAAAACTTGAATGTAATGTTTAATTGCATTTTTAATTTAATTAATTCTTCATTAATAATTCTTAACATTTAGTGTTTTGTTAAAGTTGTAAGCTGCTCGGTTAAAAAGCACAATAAATGGAATTATCATAAAGCTGTTTTAATAAAGATGAGCAAATTATTAGTTGTCAAGTGATGTGTAGAAATATGTTTCAATGACTTGAAGGCTGTGGGATCTACTGGTAACATGAATCATATTTACCTTCCAGTGAAGATCAGCAGTGAGCATTAAATTACTCCATGTGTCAAAGACATCCGTCTTTAGTTACACAGTGTTTGTAGATATTTCTTCCCTGCTACAAATGATCTGTAGATGTATACAAGGCATTTACAACACTTTCTGCATACCCTATTCTAAAGTGTAAACTACTCCTCATTTGTAAATGTTTTGTAGATCTTTTTTGTCTATTACAAACCATCTGTGTATGTCTACAAGGCATTTACAACACTTTGTGCATACGCTAATGATAACAAATGTACGAGTAAGAAAATTAATTTATGCTATTCCTCACCTATTGCAATTGAAATTTGTCAATGTGTGAATTATCTGCTAATCGTTGTGAACGTGACTAGAAGCAAAACCAGCTTTCTGTGACTGTGTACAAATATGAGGAAACGATGCTTAAAATGTGAAAGCAGAATCATATTTATGAAACAAAGCTCTATCAAAATAACATTTTTATAATGTACTGTAACAACTTATGACAAATTGTATATATAAAAGCCCTCACAAAATGTAACCGGCGGTTTTGTAGAAGTTCTATAATCTCCACATGATAAATGGTAACTATGAACTCTTCCCTTTTAGTAGAACAAGTAGTGTAAGTATAATACAAGTATAAAACATAACCTTGCCAAACTGGCACAGCAACCCTACTTTTACTTTCTCTTAATTGTGAGAGAAGCATTTCCTTCTTTTTCAAATGATCTACCTTTGAAAAAAGTGTGGGTCATTGCTTAAGACATCTGAAGACGTCTGCAGCTTCTGGCCTCTGGAGTAGCCTTGTAGGACTTCTTCATACTTTGTTGGAGAAACAATTGCAGCACTGGCGACCACGGTGTTTCTGTCCACTCCAACAGCCTTGTAAGAAGACCTCAAGTTCTTCCCTTGCCTGAACTGGATGGAAGATCTTTTGTATCTTTTCACAACCTGGTTTGGATGTACAGCTGCAAAAACAAATAAAACACATGACCAAGTTGAAAAAATATCCGTAACATTGAAAAATTATTTAATAATATTCTTCTTAATGTAACATTTAATTATGAGTACTATTTATTATGAGCTGTTCTTAAATATTAAAATTAAAATTTTATTCAAAGAAACTCTAAATCTATAATACAATTAATTTCAACACTATTCTTGATTAACATTCTGTTTATCAAAATAAATGGTTAACTTTGGAAATTAAAGCAGTTTTGAAATGTACATTTTAAATACATATTATTACAGATCCTAAAGATAAAAACATTTTGTAGGCAGAAAAATATGTGGGATGCAAACTAGTAAAAGTATAACCCAAACAGCACATAAACACTGAGAAAAACAGTTAACATGGAGTTGTACTCTGAAACAAAGGGACCATAATTACAATAACACTACAATTGTTGTCCTTTTTCTTGTGTATTCTCCAAAATAAGGTCCTAAACATGGCAACTTGAAGAACTTCTCTACATCTGTCTGACCAAGCCACCAATCAAGTGCTCAGCTGAAGACAATAAAAAAAAAAAAACGAACACCACTTGTACCTCTCTTTAACAAGTTTCTTTCCTTCTTTATCTTCTCTCTTTCTTCTTCTTCTTTCCTTCTGGTTCTTCTTTTCTTGTGCTTGTTGTGCTTTTTTGCTTTCTTTCTCTGATCATCAGAAGATGAAGAGGAGGAGGAGGAAGATGATGATGCTGTTTGCTTAAATGACTCTGATGAGTTAGAAAAGTCTGAGTCATTGAGGTCAGCTGAAACATCTATCCCAGCATTACTTTTTCTTGTCTCATATATATATATATATATATATATATATATATATATATATATATATATATATATATGTATATATATATATATATATATATATATATATATATATATATATATATATATATATATATATATATATAAAATACGGACTATATTGTGTCTATTGTTAGAGATAAGCTTTGTTACTTTAATAGTAAAATGTGGCAGAATGCAAACTTGTCTTATCTATTGTCTTCATCAGTTTGCCATAGTTTAAACAAAGTTTAGTAATTGTAAATGAGTTACATTCTGACAACTGCTTCAGTAGAGAGTCTCGTTCTTCGGTCAACTCTGCAATTTTTCTTTGATTGAAGGTCTTCTTTTTCTTTGCCTTACTAAGCTGTGTATGACATTTCTTTGCAAACAGCACAGCTGTCGGGGATTGTGTCACACCTGAAACGATACTGAAAAGTTAACAGGATGTGTTTGAGTGAATTAACAAATAAATTAACTAAAATAAATAGTTTCTATCATGATATACCTTGTGCTTTAGATGTAACAGTACTTGCAGTTTTCATCATTTCAATGTAACTAGCAAATGTTTTTCTTTATTTTATTGAAACAAGGGCAAAGCTCCGGGCCTGATTTTACACCTATTAAGTGATTGTGCTAAATAAGTGTACACTTTCAAATCACCATGCCACGTTATGGTTACATTTCATATATTTTAATTCAAGATACATTATTATACTTTTGTTAATGGCAAATTGACATTTTGGAACAATATTCAAAGTTAGTCTTGAAGTATATATAATCCCTATTTTAACCAACAACAAGTAAAATGCTTTTTCAACTTATAAAGTTATAAAATCAAAACGTGTTTGTGCATTTTGAAAACGGTTCATTTTAAAACGGTTAGTGATTGGTCGGCAACTGTGATTTATTCACGATACAGCAAGGCCTCAAGTACCTTAAATAGCTAACAGAAACGCTTAGCACTGTGTGTTAAATGTACACTTACCTGTGCTGCTGCCCGCTTCGACTTCTTCTCCTCGCTCAACGCTTGTTTCATTAGTATTCTGTTCTAATCGTTTTCTAAAACGGGTCCAAGTTTTTGAACCGAGTCCGACTGCTGCTGCATTCTGACGCCCTAGTAACAGACACATCACTTACGCCACAACTAACACAACCAATTAGAATGCTTCATATCAACACGAAATATATAATATTATTTCTTTATAATACTTTATAAGAACTTTCACCGCTGTGGATCATGTTCAATATTGTATTTGAATGTATATTAAAACCTATTTGCCTTCTATGTCTTTTCACTTATCTCCTAGGAGGTGTCAGCGAAACAGTCACAGAGGCAGAAGAATAAAGACATCGGTTAGGCACAAGTCAATATTTAGTCATTAGTCTCCTCTTCAAATGGATGACATTTCTGGACAGGTAGGGTTAAACTTCTCACTAGTTGGGACACCTACATTTACGTTAGTATTTAATTGTGAAATAAATAGTAATCTGTAATAGTAATCATGTGTAGTGGCAATGGACCAGTTGAGGAGAAGAAGAGGACAGCAAATAGGGGAAGAAGACAGTTCATTGTTATAGATGACAGTCACTTTCAACATAAAAGACAATTTATGTTGTCCTTGTTACAGGCACGTTACTATAATAACAATAAATTATGCATTTTTATATATTATGCGTCGTGTAACAAGGACAACTTCAAATAAATTGTAACCCTAATTATTTTTATAATTTTCTTTTATATTATCTTTTTACTTATCACATGAATCATTTAAATGTTAACCCATCCACCATAACTACACAGAGAGGGCTTGAATCATGATTAAAATAAAAACTATTTAAATAGATTTCAAATCTATTTCAAATTCTTTATTTCTTGTGACTTTTCTTTTCTCAGTACGGGCGAGGCAGAATGGATGGTGGATGGAAAAGGAGGAAGTGGGTGTTTGGCTGGGGGTCAAATACCAGGGACACAAACCTGCAAGAGCACTTCTACGCTTAGTTGAAAGGAGAACCAGAAAGGAACTGATTCCACTTATTGCTCATCATGCCAAGAGAGGGTCCATCATCATCAGTGATGAGTGGAGGGCTTACAAACATGCCTTGCCACAGCTCGGTTACAAGCATTGTACTGTGAACCACAGTGTGGCATTTGTTGATGTCCAGACAGGAGCTCATACCCAACATCTCGAGAGGGCCTGGAGGACCTATAAGGAGAAGGTGTGGAGGCTCAGGGAAACCGCACAGAAGAGCTACTGATGGACCACCTTGCAGTTATTGAACGGCACGAATGGCTGGCAAAAGAGTATCACAGTGGGCCTCTAGGTCGCCTTATTCATGACACTAGAAAATCCTATCGAGGATGCTGTACTTTACAACTTTGCAAAAAGTTTCAGTGATTTTTCCAGCACCGTGGGGATAGTCAGTCATATTAGAAAGAATGTAAATCTTCTCCTATTATAAAGATACATTTTATATACAATTTGTCATAAGTTGTTACAGTACATTATAAAAATGTTATTTTGATAGAGCTTTGTTTCATAAATATGATTCTGCTTTCACATTTAAGCATCGTTTCCTCATATTTGTACACAGTCACAGAAAGCTGGTTTTGCTTCTAGTCACGTTCACAACGATTAGCAGATAATTCACACATTGACAAATTTCAATTGCAATAGGTGAGGAATAGCATAAATTAATTTTCTTACTCATTACATTTGTTATCATTAGCGTATGCACAAAGTGTTGTAAATGCCTTGTATACATACACCCGATCGTTTGTAATAGACAAAAAGATCTACAAAACATTTACAAATGAGGAGTAGTTTACACTTTAGAATAGGGTATGCAGAAAGTGTTGTAAATGCCTTGTATACATCTACAGATCATTTGTAGCAGGTAAGAAATATCTCCAAACACTGTGTAACTAAAGACGGATGTCTTTGACACATGGAGTAATTTAATGCTCACTGCTGATCTTCACTGGAAGGTAAATATGATTCATGTTACCAGTAGATCCCACAGCCTTCAAGTCATTGAAACATATTTCTACACATCACTTGACAACTAATAATTTGCTCATCTTTATTAAAAACAGCTTTATGATAATTCCATTTATTGTGCTTTTTAACCGAGCAGCTTACAACTTTAACAAAACACTAAATGTTAAGAATTATTAATGAAGAGTTAATTAAATTAAAAATGCAATTAAACGTTACATTCAAGTTTTAAGTTTTCAAGTTTATTTGTATAGCGCTTTTTACAATGGTCATTGTTCCAAAGCAGCTTTACAAAAGAGAAAGATATTACATTACAGGATAAATTACAATTCAAGAAAAAATGTGTCATTAAGAATATTAATTGTCCAGTGAGGAAGCTTCTATTTTCCTTGACATCAACGCAGGAAGGTCATCTCCTCACACGGTCAGTTGAAGAGGCCCAGTCCCTAGATGCCTCGGGATACAAAAAGAAAATTAGCGTAGCGGCCATTCATAGTATTGGTAGTCAGGAGCTAATGATGAATTATATGAGATGTATTCTAGCATAGGATTATGTGATGTATTATGAAAACATACACAAAATATTAACATATCAATTACTAATCATTAAGGAATACTTAGTCATGTTTTATAAATTATTAGTTCATCATTAACTAAATCCTTGTAAATGACTTGTAAATATATTAACAAAATATACACAAACTCTTAGCATGTCACTTATTAATCATTTATGAATGTTTTGTAAATAATGAGTTCATTGTTAACTAAACACTTATAAATGCCTTACAACGACTCGTTATTATAAAGTGTTACCCATTAAAGACTTGCCAAAAGCTTTGTAAAACTTCTCATGTTGGGCCACACTGACTTAAAGCCCAAGTTACAAACATTAAAAACCAGCTTGCAATTTAATTTTGACAGGAATGGCTGTTGTTCTTGTATTGTTCTTGAGTTACACAATTAATCTCTGAAGAGATGATCTTGTTCAAAATGTCCTGTGATTGCAGTAAGTGATGTAAAGTTTAACAGTGTTTTGTGGTAAAAGTGTTTAAAATTCACAGTGGTCATCTTTAAGTTTTAGAGACTTGACTCGAGTTTTAATGCATATCCAGTCTAGTCACTCAGAAGGATATGACATATTGTTGAATACTATGTGTTCCTGTTCCTGTAAGCAATTTGCACGGGTGTTAACAAACAAACAAAAAAGATTTGCATGTAAAAAAGTTCATTCATTGATGAATACATTGTGCGGTAACACTTAGAATACTGATCCTTCATTAATCAATAACTACATAGGAACAAATCAGGTGCTTTAACATTTTAACTAATTCACAAGACTGTTACATTATCAGTAACCTAATAACAGACTTGTACCTGATGTCCTATTTCTGTTTATATGGGACACGCGATATAAAATCTGAAAAATCAGACAAAATCAGAGAGTTTCTGTCCTCTTTGTAATGTGGCAGGCAGATGTTTGTGTGCCTCATTGTCACATGCTTCGAGCTCTGAGACTGCAGCAGTATCCACAATTGTCTTTCTATCCACACACGCATTTGAAGTACGCCTTTCAAATAGCCCAAGACCTTCTTGTATCTGTTAATGGCTTGCTCTGGAAAAAAGACTAACAAAGAACAGACAATAAAAGATTAGTGTGTTATAAATAAATGGAAGTCTGACATCTGCTACAAGGATTACAAATATTACAGCCAAAAGGTCTTTGCTGAATTTGGTTGTGTGTCAAAAGTTAGAGAAGCTTAACTTGGAAAATTAGGGTCTAAGAGGAGAAGAACTTAATAATAATAATAATAATTTTAAAGTGCCTCTATTATTCTATTTCAATAGCTATTAATTTTTTTGGGGGTTAGATTTACATGCAGTTGAGGTTAAGGTCACTCTTTTCATTGCAGGATCATTCGTCTTCTCTCAGAAGATTCTGACCAGACCTCCTTTCTGAATTTCAGCTTTAGGGGCTTTTGGTGTAAAGTAAATTAATGACAAATGTATTTGAAAAAATAATGAATTGCACAAATTGTAAATAAGATCTATCAACAGTGTTTGCATTTTAGGGTTTGAAGCTCAATGTGGCTGTTTATTTAAAGGGTTCATTTGATGCAGTTTCAGTCTTTCTTTTCTCTTTGGAGTGTTACAAGCTCTTGGTGCATAACGATTTCATCTAGATATGTATATCTGAGACGTCTTATAATCAAATAAATGTTACATTTTTAAACATTTTAATGAATACATTTTAGACTTTAGGATCCATGGGAACCCAGTTAGTTTGTTGTCTGGTATTGTCTAAGTGAAGTGCTTGTATTCTCATGTGATCTCCTTTGTTTTCTTTAGGAGTATTTAATGAAGACTGTTGTGCACTTCATCACTTCATCATCTGTGATAATTTTAAACTAAAAAGTTTGTTTAGTCAAACATCAAAAATGTTTCCACATTTTTCTTATTTATCTACTTTTCATTTTAAAAGTTTATTTCAAAAAAGTATCAGCCTCTCCCATTTCATTCCAATGCGTTCTTCAATAAAGAAAGAAATAAAATGAAACATAAATGTATGGACTTTTAAAAGACATACCTCTTGTGCATTTTTCCTTTTTGTTCACTTTCCTTTTCTTGGCTTTATCCTTATGTTTGCTGGATTTTCGGGGTGCAGGGGATGAAGAGGACTGAGTTGAGATTGATTCAGATGAGGATGATGAGTCAACTTTGTGATGTTTCTTTTTCCTCTCAATTTGTCGTCTACTCATTGTCTTCTTTTTATGTTCTGTATGACATTCGTCTTCTGTACTGGAAGACTTTGACTCAGCATGAAGCTCCCATGTCTTTCTTTGCTGAAAGGGCTGATAAGGAATACAAACCAAATCATATTTACAGCACATTTAATTTCTTCCATTTTGCCAACTTCCCATCTAAAGTTATTGTTAAATGTTAACACTTTATTACCTTTGTTAAGGAACACCACAAAATATAATTTAAAACAACGACAGACTCAGACTGGAGTACACTGCTCCATTATATACCAGGGTATGTTATAATGTGGACTATGTCCGTTTCCTGAAGTAAAACATTCATTTATAACTATTTGTACTGTAGTACACATGATAAGCATACCATATAACTGCTTGTAAAGTATAGTTGATTTTAGAGATAAAACAGCGCATCGTTAGTCAGGCTCCTACGCAGAAAATCTCTCTCGCTTTCGATGTCCTTGGATTTATCTTCTAAGAATTTAATTTTAGCTTTTATAAAAATGATGATCCTGATGGAATCTAAAAACACTAAACACTGTTGTACTGTAACTCTCCATCTATCTTAATATCTATACTGAAACAACAATACAGTCCTACGCTCAATAGCTTCAACTTTGTCACAGATCAAGTATATTTCAATATTTCATCAATTTTATTAAATCAACCAAGTTTTTTTTGGTCCTTACAATGTAGGTTAAACCAAAGCACGCACACACAATGTGTGTGTCAAAACACTAACAACACTAACATTAACAAAAATAATTCAATATTTAATGACTGTGTTTTGGTGCTGGTTTAGGTTGGTCATAGTATATAAACATGACACTAAAACAACCAGTAGATGGCAGCACGTGTCTGTTCAAATGAATCAAACGATTATTTCAAAATGGCTGATTCATTTAGGATCAAATCAATAAATCACAAATGGCTCACTAGGTTCGATCAAAAACAGATTGATTCAAAAACAAAACACAGAAGCGTTGTTCGAGATGCTCATCAGCTCTGCTCTGGCTTTGTTTTAATCCATTTCATTAGTAAACCAGAAAAAAGACCATGTAACTCACTCAATAAACTTGTGTTGAACTGCTATATAAAATGAACATTTACGATTACACGGTTTTATTAAAAAAGGTACATTTTATAACAAATCATGTGAGGAAAAGACGTCTTCTGAAGGGTTCGACCGGTTTCTTCTGATTCGTATGACGTTTTAGGAGAAGCTACAGTCCAACAATGAGACTTGCAAGAAGGATTTTAACGCATTGTCAGAACAAGGGCGTAAAAAGGAAACAGAAAAAAACAGGCTAATGCCTTCAACAAAGAAATGCGGAATATGTAAAAAAAATGAAACTGAGGAAGACGAAAAGCAAAGATGGATACCAATGATAAATATACACACCCTTAAGACACCCTTTTTTAAATCAAACTGGAAGCCTGATTCAAATCAAAATTATATGTGTTGCTGTACTTTTTATTCAAGTCATTAATTAATGAATTTATTTGTTTTGGTACTTTGGTAGGATATGTCAGCAAAGAGCACACAATGAAAAAGCGACAAGATCATGCAGGTCAGGATCAATATTTTACAAGACCAAGACACGTTTACAAAATCAGATGACTTTTATATACAGGTAGGTGTAATAAAACACAATTCATGTCATTTCAAATCATTTTAAAATGTTTTCACATAAATCTTTCAATATCGCAGATTCAGTCAAGGATTACGTTTACGCCAAGTGGACATGGTCCAGGATGGCATTGCTGGAAGCTCTGGCCAGGAAACTGAGATTTGTCTGCAGGAAAGCCTTGAAGATGTTCAAAAGCAAGACAGGACAACGGATTGGTGGAAGAAGGAATTCATTGTGAAAGATGAAAGCAACATCCGCCATAAAAGGAAGGTGGGATATCTTTTCTGTAACTGTTTTATAAGTGTTTTTAAATTGGTTAATTTGATTGTGCAGTTTTGAGATCCTAACACAAGCTTTGGCACGTTATGGAAAAATAGTCTCCCAAAAAGAAAATCCCAATCAGTAGCCATTCACCATTACTGAAACACATTGTGTCGTTTAGAGGTTTGTACATATGATTATCCCAGATGATGCTGACTTAGATTTAAAGCTAAACTTCAGAATTGATGATTTTAGCTACGCTATTTTTGTCTCTACTGGTAAAGTCAAATGTTTTGGATGTGGACAGACAGGGCCCAAATAAAAATAATGAGGAAGAAGATACAAATAAGGATGGAACAGGTGAAAACAGAAAAGATTCCGAGGAGGAAATCCAGGAAATAGTTTCAGAAAAATGTGGTGGAAAGGACTGCAGAAGCTGATACAGAGTCAGGTTTTTTCAGACTGAGCATACTGAGATAATCTAATGGAAATTACTAATGGTGGAGGAAGTCAGATTAGTGTAATGGATGAAGAAGCACAAGTGTTTCCGGAGAAAGAGCAATCATGCTTCAAAACCCCTAAAAAAAGAGGAAAAAGATGAGTAAGTGTTTAGAAGCTAAAGTAAGCAGGACAGATAATGACCAAGATGAGACCATGCTAGAAGAGAGCGACAGCGACAGACTCATCAGAGTGTAGTGTGGGTCTGTCCCAGGAGAAGTCACACTGCAGTTACGGTCTTGAGGATATAAAGTTTTTCCTCAAGGCGACAAAAAAAAAAAAGAGGTGTAAAAGTACAAGATCCCAGATTTAAAACAGTTCGTTGATCAAGCAAAATTTCTGATGGCCAGTGATTTTTTCACTGATAGAGAAACGATATAGGCTAAAAAAATCGTGGTTAAAGTAAATAACTCTCTAAGTAATGATGCTGTTTAACAAGAAAGTTTCTTCCTCTTGTACAAATGATGAAGTTAAGTTTTTCTGTTTCTTCGTTTTGCTTTTCTTTTATGTGATGTTATGAATGGGATACACATTGCATCTATGAATGTTAATGGTGCAAATAACATTAGAACAGAAAAAAAGAGCACAGATTTTCCATCAAATAGAACAGAAGAACATACACATCACTTTTTTACAGGAGACTCATAGTAGCTCAGAAAATACAGCAGACTGGATGAAAGAGTTTAAAGGTGTATCTGTGTTAAGTCACTTCTCAAATGTGAGTGGGGGTTGCTATTTTATTCAGTGAAAATTTTAAACCAGTGTCATATGACGTACATGAAATAGGTAATGAGTGGGAATGAAAGACAGTACACATGGGCTCATGTACGGGACAATTATGTATCATTGGCAAGACTGGATAGATTTTATGTTTTTAAACATCATTTGAGTATGTTTGAGAAATGTTTTATTACACCTTTGTCCTTTTCTGATCACAGTATGATAAGTTGTAAATTTATTTTGAAGTCAGTTAAGACTAAAAGTGCATATTGGCACTTCAACACAAGTCTTTTAAATGATAAATTATTTATTGAATCTTTTAGATTTTTTGGAAGGTTTTAAAGAACAAAAATCTTCTTTAAATCCATACAGCAGTGGTGGGATTACGGAAAAATACAAATAAAACAACTAGCACAACAGTATACTCGAAATGTCACAAAAGAACTTGATTATTCGGTAGAAATGCTTGAAACACAATTGATAGAATTACAAAAGCTGACTCAAACCTCAGGCAGTAGTAAATTTTTGGAGACCTACTCAAAGAAAAAGGCTGAACTTAGAGAGCTGTTAGAACATAAAGCACAAGGAGCTTTAGTTCGCTCTCATTTTTTAAAGATCGATCAGATGGATGCACCCACAACTTTTTTTTTGGCCATGAAAAAAAGAATGGTCAGAAGCGTCTGATTCATGCCTTACGGTCTGAAGATGGCAAATTATGTTTTAATCCTAGACAGATACGTGAGGTAGCAGTGCGTTTTTATCAGTCTCTATATGGAAGTAAACTTTGGCCAGAAAATAGAGGAAAATCTTTTTTCCTTGAAAATTTACCCAAAATCTCGGAGGAATCTAATGAAGAGCTGGAATGTAGCCTATCTCTGGGAGAGCTTTATAAGGCGCTCCAAGACTCTTCAAGGACAGCTTGCTGAAGGGTGAGCTACCTTTGAGCTGAGCTGCAGAAGAGCAGTGATTGCTCTCCTCCCGAAGAAGGGAGACCTGACCGAGATAAAGAACTGGAGGCCGGTATCACTTCTATGTAGCGACTACAAGCTACTGTCTAAGACGCTAGCAAACAGGTTGAAAAAGTAGTTGGTCAGGTGATTCACACTGATCAATCGTATTGTGTACCCAGCAGGTACATTTTTGACAATTTTTCTAATTAGAGATATAATACATGTTTCTGATTTATTTAATATTGACTGTGGTTTGTTGTCATTGGACCAGGAAAAAGCTTTTGATCGTGTCGAACATGATTTTTTATGGAATGTTCTGGAAGCTTTTGGTTTTAATGAGAATTTTTTAAGTATGATCAGAATCTTGTATAGTGACATTGAGAGTATAATTAAAATCAATGGTGGCTTATGTGCTCCTTTCAAGGTCAGTAGAGGAATAAGACAAGGTTGCTTTCTGTCAGGGATGTTATATTCATTAGCGATTGAACCACTTCTCCAAGCAATCCGAAAAAACTGGATGGTTTTAGTTTACCACTTCATGGTGTTAATGTCTGTCTGTCTACTTATGCTGATGATCTTTACATTTACATTTACATTTAGTCATTTAGCAGACGCCTTTATCCAAAGCGACGTACAAATGAGGTAGGCATATAGAAGCAAATTAATATCAGCAAAAGGGCAGTAGTGCATAAGTGCTCTTGAGTGGGGTCTTGTCTTACCTAACGCAGACACAAGGCTTTTTTTTTTTTTTTTTTATTAAACAAAAGGATAGGAAGGAGGAGTGTCAGGAATGATCTTATTGTAATTGTTAACAAGCAAAAGGACATACATGTTTTAACTGTTTTAATAGAGGAATTTGGAAAGTGGTCTTCAGCTAAAGTGAACTGGAAGAAAAGTGAAGCCTTTTTATTGGGGACTGGAAAGAGGGGAAACCAACTCTTCCTGAGGGGTTATGCTGGAATCAGAGTGGTTTGAAATATCTTGGGGTTTTTCTAGGAGATGAAAATACTTCACAAAAAAACTGTGAGGGAATTCTCCAGAAAATCAAAGGGAGACTGGACAAATGGAAGTGGATTCTCCCTAATCTGTCCTATCGGGGCAGAGTGCTCATTGTCAATAACTTGGTGGCTTCACTTCTGTGGCATAAACTGGCCTGTAATTGACCCCTGTGAAACTGATTGCAGAGTTGCAAGCGATGTTTGTTGATTTTTTTTGGGACAAGCTGCATTGGGTTCCACAGAGCACTTTGTTTTTACCCAAAGAAGAAGGAGGACAAGGGCTGATTCACCTACAGAGCAGGATCGCAGCTTTTTCGGTTGTGTTTTTACAAAGACTTCTTGATGGACCGACAAACGTGAGCTGGAGGAGAATCTCTTGCGTGTTGCTCAGGACTGTGGAGAATCTAGAATGGACAAATCTCTCTTTTTTTAATGGACCCCAATTGCTTGGATTTTAGTAAAGTCTCATCTTTTTACCAGCATCTTTTAAGACTTGGAGCCATTTTACTATTCAAAGAACTGAAAATTTTCACTCCATCTACTGGTTGTTACATGAACCTCTGATTTTTAAAGCGAGACTGGACATGTCTTCATCCACTTTTTACCAGGTTTTAACAGGACATTATTGAACTCAGGAGTTTTTATGTTAAAACATTTATTGTCTTTAACTGGTCCTCATTTTAAAAACGTAGAAGCTGTCACTGAGAAACTTGGTTTTAGATCTGAGCGTTTGGTCACTCAATTTTTAGCCAAGCTAAAGGAAGCACTTTCAGAGGAGGAAAACAACATGCTACAATTATTTTTTCAGGGGATTCCGTCCCTGACAGTGAAGATTTGTTTCCTTGCTTGGAAATTGAACCAATCTTTGAGGGGTGCTCTGGTTCTTTTTTTCAAAAGAAAAGTTTTCACTTGTTGATTTTTTTTGTTCAAGGAAAGTGTTATATAAGATGTGTGTGCTCATTTTTAACAGGAAAGCACTTGATAAAAGAGTTGATACCCCTTGGCGTGCTGTTTTAAAACTAGAGAATAATGTAAGACCTGAATGGAGAGCACTCTATGAGCCACCATTACCAAAAAGAACGGAGACTTGCAGTGGAGAATCCTGCATGGGGCTATTATGTGAACTCTTTTGTTTCAATTTTAGATTCAAACATTTGTCCAAGTTGTCCTTTTGCTCACAGAAAGAGAGTTTTTCATGCTTTCATGCAATGCCTCCGACTTAAAACTTTGTTTACAATGATAAAAGGAATCTGTGAAGGTTTTAACAAATGTTTCTATGATGAAACTTTTATTATTGGGTTCAAGTATACACAGAAGAAACGCATTAAGTGTCAGCTATTAAATTTTATTCTTGGTCAGGCAAAATTAGCCATTTACTTGAGCAGGAAAAATAAAATAGAACAGAAAGAGGATGACAATGTTATTGCTGTTTTTAGAGCCTTAATGAAGACAAGGATTTTAATTGATTATAGGTTTTATAAAGCAATGAGTGATCTTTCTACTTTTGAGTTAAAGTGGTGTAGTCATGAGGTGTTGTGTAAAATCGATGGGGAAGAACTTTTATTCTGTTTTTAATACAGTGGTTGTGTAATATGAATTGTGATGTATTATTGTGAATTAATTGTGGATTTTTATGTTTTGTACTTTTCCTGAATTGGTTAATTAAAAATTTAAAAATCAAAATCTCTCTCTCTCTCTCTCTCTCTCTCTCTCTCTCTCTCTCTCTCTCTCTCTCTGTCTCTCTCTGTCTCTCTCTCTCTCTCTCTCTGTCTCTCTCTCTCTCTCTCTCTCTGTCTCTGTCTCTCTCTCTCTCTGTCTCTCTCTGTCTCTCTCTCTGTCTCTCTCTCTCTCTCTCTCTCTCTCTCTCTCTCTCTCTCTCTCTCTCTCTCTCTCTCTCTCTGTCTCTCTCTCTGTCTCTCTCTCTGTCTCTCTGTCTCTCTCTCTCTCTCTCTCTGTCTGTCTCTCTCTCTCTCTGTCTATCTCTCTCTCTGAGTGCATGCTGGGAGCGAGTGGGCGGAGTTGGATGTGTGTGGAGTGAGAGCGTTTGTCTGCGAGTTGAGTGAGTTTTCTCTATCTTTTCTATACTTTCAATACATTTAGGTAGTTTTGTTGGCGTTTGTTATAGAGAAGAGTGTTTAAGGAAAGTAAGGCGCTGTCGAAATGGCAGCGCCTGGAAGTGTATCGCTTGATCAGTTAACGCGGCGGGATGGCATTAAAATTGTCCCTGCAGAACGTTGTTCTGTAGAGGAGTGCACCTTAGCAGTCGCACAGGTTGTTGGTCACAGAAGCATTCTGTCAGCATCACGAATGAATAGTGCAGTTGTTTTGTTCTTAGATGATGTAAGTAAATTTAATGAGATCGCGTTGCGAGTGGAATCGTAATAAAAGAGGCTTACACAGCGGTGATGCCTTTGATGCAACCAGCTAAGAGGATTTTATTGTCAAATGTTCCACCGTTTATCAAAGATGACGTGATTGAAAGGGAACTGGCAAGGCATGGGAAAGTTGTATCGCAGATAAAAAGATCAACTTAAACTCTAAATCTGCACAGCTTAAGCACATTGTTACTTTCCGAAGACACGTATATATGATTCTTAATAATGGACAAGAATTAAATCTTGCACTTAAGTTTATTTTGACTATGTCATATATGTAACATCA
Source organism: Puntigrus tetrazona (assembly GCF_018831695.1). Taxonomy (NCBI): domain Eukaryota; kingdom Metazoa; phylum Chordata; class Actinopteri; order Cypriniformes; family Cyprinidae; genus Puntigrus; species Puntigrus tetrazona. The sequence continues at coordinate 83,154 of NW_025048505.1, read as the reverse complement.
GAAACAATGAGTTGCTTTAAATGCAATCAGGAAGGGCACCTTGCTCGTGGTTGTTCAGAGAACGAAGAACGTGAAACAATTCAAAACAATGTTGGAGAGGAATCTGAAGAAAATGTTGCAGTAAAAACCAACAAGAGAAGGATAGGGATAAAAATGAAAATAAGAAACATGAGGATAGTGAAAAAATGATCAAGGAGTTAATCTTGAAGAAAGTGTGAACAGGGATAATGAAGAAAACTAGTACAGGGCACAACTGAAACTGCAAATGATGCTGTTAGTAATCTTGTGGAAGCGGAAACGTCTAGGGACATTGATATGACGGATGATGACAGTCTTTTAAAACACCAACATTGAAAAGAAAAACTACTGGGAAGAGAAGGGGGGAAAAAGCAAGGAAAGAACAGGTTCAGGAAAAACAGATGAAAGAGAAGATAGGTCATGAAGTTATTTCCGATCATAGTAATTCTGATGAGTCTTTAACAGAGAGTGAGAGTGAATCTGTGAGCTCAGCTGATTCAGTTTCTCTTAGGAGATCTGAAAGGAATGCTTATACCCTTGAAAAGATCAAAGCTTTTCTGCAGAGTACAAAAGGAATGAAGGAGTCCAAGTAGAGGATTTTTTTCTTGATCGGGAGTTGTTTATAGAGTCAGCAAGCGTGTCAATGAAAGAAAAGGGATGGGGGTCTTACAGAACAAGAAATATACAGGTTGAAGAAAATTGTTCAAAAGTTGAGATCAGCCATATTGAATGATGAAAAGGCAATGTTTTAATTTTTCCTTTTTCTTTGTTAATTTTTTGTTTTTGTTATGCTCAGTCTCTTTTTTTATTCATTTATTCATGAGTAATCTGAAACTGGGCAGCTTGAACATGAATGGTGCAAGGGATTATAGAAAAGAGCAATGCTGTTTGAATTGATTAAGCAAAAACAAATTGATGTCATGTTTGTTCAGGAGACTCATACTGATGTTCAAAATGAAAGTGAATGGAAAATGGAGTGGGGGGGAGGTGATTATGAGTCATAAGACTAATATCAGTGGAGGTGTAGCCATTTTATTAAGGAAAATATAATTCCAGTTTCTTTTGAGGTGGAAAATATAGTTGAGGGACAGTTACTGAAAGTACGAGTTGAGTTTGAACATTTTTTTGTTGTATTTATAAATATATATGCACCGGTTTTGGGAGGTGAAAGGGTTTTGTTTTTAAACAAAGCTAGAGAGGTAGTAGAAAATTGTAAACCTGAAGAATATCTATTTATTGGGGGTGACTTTAACTGCACAGAAAATGATAATGTTGATAGGAATCACAAAGAACCTCATATGGAATCGCAACGCGTTCTGCGACAGATTACAAAAGAACATGATTTATATGATATTTGGAGAGTGTTGCATAGAACCCACAGACAGTATACGTGGACACAAGTGAGAGAATATCATGTAACAATGGCTAGACTAGACAGGTGGTATTGTTTTAAACACCATTTTAATACCATTAAGTGTTGTGTAATTTCACCTGTAGGTTTTTCTGATCATTGTTTGGTTAGCTGTAATATATTTATTAACAATGTTAAACCAAGAAGTGCATATTGGCATTTTAATATTGGTCTACTGCAAGACAAATTGTTTTGTGAGGTTTTTAAATCTTTTGGGAAAATTTTAGGAATAGGAAGTCATCCTTTGTTTCTCTGCAACAATGGTGGGATAATGGAAAAATACAGATACAGCAACTGTGCCGTTTATATACTCTCAATGCTTCTAAGAACACTTCCCAAATGTTGGAAGCTCTAGAGAGGGAAATTTTAGAGATACAAAATTCTTTGGAATTGGGAAGAGATAGAGAACGTATTAAAGTTCTCAAAAATAAAAAGAAAGCTCTAGATGATTTGTTGGGTATTAGGGCACAGGGTGCTCTGGTACGATCAAGGTTTCAAAGTGCAGCACAAATGGATGGTCCAACCAAGTTTTTCTTTGGCCTTGAAAAAGAATGGCTTAAATAGAATTATGCATTCTTTATTATCAGAATCTGGCACAGAAATCACAGAGCCTAAGGAGATTAGGAAAAGAGCAGTGGCTTTTATTCAGAGCTGTACAGGAGTGAATACACGGAGGTGGAAGAGATAGCCAGTTGCTTTTATGAGGGTCTACCTAAGGTTCGGAAGGGACAAATGCTGAACTGGAAAAACCTTTTTACGAAAGGTGAATTGTATGATGCCCTAAAGAGTATGGAGTGTGGGAAAGCTCCGGGATTGATGGTATCCCAGTCGAGTTTTATAAGTCACTCTGGGCTGTGTTAGGAGATGATCTGCTAGAAATGCTCAATGACAGCTTGACCAGAGGGTTGCTGCCTATGAGCTGTAGAAGAGCGGTCATCACCCTTTTACCGAAGAAAGGTGATCTCAGAAATATAAAGAACTGGCGACCTGTTTCACTCCTATGCTCTGATTTTTAAATTTTGTCTAAAGCCTTAGCAATTAGATTAAAGGAGGCGATTGGTTGGGTCATCCATGTGGACCAGACATACTGTGTACCTAATAGATCTATTTTTGATAACATCTATTTAATCAGAGACATTTTTGATATCTCTAGATCATTGGGTTTAAATGTTGGTCTAATCTCCTTGGACCAAGAAAAAGCTTTTGACCGGGTTGAGCATAACTACCTCTGGCAGACGCTAAGAGAGTTTGGTTTCAGCCCGAGTTTTATTAAAGTAATTGGGGTGTTGTATAGAAACATTGAGAGTGTACTTAAAATTAATGGTGGCCTGAGTGCTCCTTTTAAGATCACAAGGGGCATAAGGCAAGGATGTGCTTTGTCAGGCATGTTGTATGCTTTAGCAATTGAACCATTGTTAGTGAGAATAAGGGCAAAGATTGATGGCTGGAGTATACCACAATGTGATTTTAAAATTAAGCTGTCGGCTTATGCTGATGATGTTGTTGTTTTTGTGAATAAGCAAGAAGAAGTAGATAATTTAAGAATATTGATTGATGACTTTGGAAAGCTGTCTTCAGCTAAGGTGAATTGGAATAAGAGTGAAGCTATTATATGTGGAAAGTGGGAAGCTAAATGTCTCCCTAATCTACCTGCTGGACTTGAATGGAAGAAAAATGGCTTTAAATATTTAGGTGTATACCTTGGAGAAGATTCGGTATTGCAAAAAACTGGGAGGGTGTTTTAGAAAAACAAAAGGACGACTGGAAAAGTGGAAATGGCTGTGGCCTAAAATGTCATTTAGAGGACGCATTATAATCATCAATAATTTGGTTGCTTCAACATTCTGGCATCGCTTGGCATGTACAGAACCCCAAGTGGACTTCTTGCAAAACTACAGGCTCTTATTGTGGACTTTTTGGACTAAGTTTCACTGGGTACCCCAGAGTGTACTGTATCTCCCTAAGGAGGAAGGGGGTCAAGGGCTTGTACATCTGGCCAGCAGAGGAGCAACTTTTCGTTTACAATTTATTCAAAGATTTTTAACTGGACCAGAAGATCTTGTGTGGAGGAATGTTGCAAAATTTATTTTGAGTCAAGCCAGAGGACTGGGACTGGATTCTACTTTGTTCTTAATGGATTCCAGTAAAATTCAGCTGAGTGGACTGACCCCATTTTATAAAGGGGTTTTAAAATCTGGAGTTTTTTTAGGAAAAGAAGAGGGCTTCTGGTTTGTCTTTATATTGGTTATTGGAAGAGCCTATTGTGTTTGGAGCTAGGTTTGATGTTTTAAGTGAAACTACTTGGGGTTTTTGAAAATGCATTCTGTAGAGCAAGAAAAGTTAAATTTTTTGACATTATAGCTGCTGGAGGTCCTGAGTTAAATAACTCACAAAAAGTTGCTTCTTGCATTGGAGTTAAATCAACAAGATTAGTAAGGAAATTACTGGATCTCTTAAAACAGAAGATTACTGCAGAAGAAAAATCTGTTCTTATAAGTTATGATGAAGGAAAGGTGGTTCCAAATAACAATGATCCTTTTCCAGAGGTTTTTATTACTCCTGATCTTAAAGGTGCAGATGGGGATTTGTTAAAAATTTGGAGGAGTTAACTATTAATGAAGCTGATAGTAAAAAAACTATACAAAAGCTGTGTTAAAATTTTTAAATTTGAAGTCTTTAAATGGAAGATCTGATACTGTTTGGAGAAACAAACTAGGTTTGGATCAGAGTATAAAACCTGTGTGGAGAGTTTTTATAAACCTCCCTTGGAAAAAAGGTGGGGACCTCCAGTGGAGAATTTTGTACAGCATGCAGTTGCTGTCAATTCTTTTGTGCATGTTATTAATCCAAATGTCTGTAACCAGTGTCCCTTTTGTGGAGAAAAAGAAACTATTTTTCATTGCTTTATGGAGTGTACAAGATTGTGTTATTTATTTGATTTTCTTACACTGTTGCTTGGTAAGCTAGATGAAATTTTTACTGTGCAGAGTTTTATTCTTGGATATCGATATTCAGCGAAAAACAAGATAAAATGTCAACTTTTAAATTTCATTGTGGGTGAAGCAAAAATGGCAGTGTATTTAAGCAGGAGGAACAAAATAGAAGGGTCAGAAGGATGTGAAGTTGTATCTATTTTTAGAAATCGGATAAAAGCAAGAGTGTGGGTTGATTTTAAATTTTATAATATGATGAAAGACTTAATTTTTTTTTCGGCTCAGTGGTGCTACAATGATGCAATTTGCTCTGTTGTAGATTCTTAATTTTCTCTTGTCTGTTACAATGATGAATGTAAATGTAAACTTTTACTGTGAGTCACTAACTGTATTAGAATTGTCTTAAAAGTGGAAAAGTTGTGAAATAAATGTTTGTTTAAAAATTCAAAAAAATCTCTCTCTCTCTCTCTCTCTCTCTCTCTCTCTCTGTCTCTCTCTCTCTCTCTCTCTCTCTCTCTCTCTCTCTCTCTCTCTCTCTCTCTCTCTCTCTCTCTCTCTCTCTCTCTCTCTCTCTCTCTCTCTCTGTCTCTCTCTCTCTCTCTGTCTCTCTCTCTCTCTCTCTCTCTCTCTCTCTCTCTCTCTCTCTCTCTCTCTCTCTCTCTCTCTCTCTCTCTGTCACTTCCGGTGTGAGTGTGTGCAGTGGAGTGCTGTGGAGTGGGTGGAATAGGTGTGGAGTATTGTGAGTGAAACTCTTTTCTTTTTTTCCTTTTCTGTCTATCTCTGTCTGTATAGTTAGCGGTAGTTTTGCTGGTTTTCGGGCCGCGTGCTCTTCACTCTGAGGAGGCATGTCGGCCCCGCTGGTGGAAGTTTAAACTCACTCACGCGACGCCACGCTGTGAAGGTGGCGTCAGCGGTGAGTGTGGAGGAGGCTTGCCTGGCAGTGGGTGAGGTAGTGGGGCACGGGAGTGTGCTCTCAGCCTCTCGAATGAACAGCGCCATCGTTCTTTTTTAGACAGCATAGACAAAGCTAATGAGGTTGTTGAGCATGGTATAATTGTTAAAGGAGAACTCATCCCGTTCTTCCCCTCTCTCTACCTGCGAAGAAAGTCACCATATCTAATGTGCCACCTTTTGTGAGTGATCTTATTTTAACCTAAGCTTTATCCGGTGGAAGCTGGTTTCACCCATTAAAAAAGATCCCGATTAACTGTAGTTCCCTCTGTTGAAACATATTGTTTCTTTTAGGCGGTTCACATACATGATCATTAATGAGGACGCTTGATCTGGATGTGTCTTTAAATTTTCGAATTGGTGATTTTGATTATGTTGTTTTTGTGACCACCGCTAAGATGAAGTGTTTTAGCTATGGACTTTTGGTCATCTGATGCGAAATTGTCCAGAAATAATTGCAGAAAAAGAAAGGAATGTAGGAGGGCGCTCTGGGAGTGGTGATCTTGTGGGGTTAGCGGTGAGGCTGAGGAGCTCCCCGGGAGAGGCTCGGGTGGCACCGGCGGCGGTAGCGTCTCCTCCGGCCTCTTCCAGTGAGACGGTGGAGGAGCGGTCGCGCCGACACACGCCGAGATACGTTCGGATGAGGGTCGAAGGACGCAGATAATGTGACATGGGGCAAAACTGGAGATGGACAAGCTGACAGGGTTTCAGAGAATAGTGCAGAGCATTTTCAAAAAATGTGTGAAATAGCTAAGTGCCATTTTTAAAATGCCCCAAAAAGAAAGAAAAGTAACGAAGTACCAGATGCTAAAGTAAGCAAAAAATAGAAATGCATGACGATGAGGATCTGGAGACTGAGAGCGATGCAGAGTCTTCTGACTCCAGTGTGACACTTTCTCAGAATGAGTTTATTGGACGGAGCTATGAGCTTGACGATATCAAATTATTTCTCAGATCAACCAAAAACAAGAGAGGTGTGCGAGTGCAGGAATATTTTCCTGACTTAAAACAGTTTGTTGATAAAGCAAGAAGTCTAATGGTAGAAGGTTCATTCACAAATAAAGAAGTGTATCGTTTAAAGAAAATTGTGAGGAGTCTTAACATTGCTTTAGACAATGACACGGGTTAATTTTAGGAGCAGGACTGGTCTTTGCTCTTTGCTCTGTTTTGGTGGGGTTTTTTCTTTTTGTTATTCATGAGTGTAGTACATTTAGCCACTTTTAATATCAATGGCGCAAGAAATGTTAGAAAAAGAGCATTAATATATGAAACAATAAAACAGAAAAACATTGTCACTTTTTTTACAAGAAACTCACAGTGACCTGAACAATGCTGTTGATTGGATGAGGGAATTTGATGGCACTTCTGTGTTAAGTCACAACACTTCAGTTAGTGGAGGAGTGGCTATTTTATTCGCAAAGAATTTCAGTCCTGTATCTTATGTGATTGATGAAATTGTTAAAGATAGGCTTTTAAAAGTCAGAGCTGTTTTCGAGAATTATGTTTTGTTTTTATTTGTGTGTATGTTCCAACTGTACCGGTTGAAAGGTTAGTTTTTTTAGATTTATTATCTTCCACCTTACAAAATTGTTGTTCTGAAGAATTTCTGTTTTTAGGTGGTGATTTTAATTGCACAGAGCTAAATTTAGACAGGAATCATGTTGAACCTCACTTAGCTTCACATAATAGTCTTATCCATTTTATAAAAAGTATGAATTATGTGATATTTGGAGATCTTTAAATGGCAAGGAGAGACAGTATACTTGGGTTCATACACGGAATAATATTATTTCTTCGGCAAGATTTTTGTGTTCAGTAAAACATAAGTGTCACGCGTGAAAGGCACGAGAGCAGACAATGACTATAAATGAAAATAAACTGTTTTAATCCACATTCGAGATGCGAGTAAACGATATCAAGGCAGGCAGGCAGATACAACAAAATCACACGCACATACGGACGGAGATCGGACAAACGGAACTGAAAACACAGGACTTAAATACACAGGGTAAATGACTAAATTAACTACACACAGCTGATGACAATGATATAATTAACATGGAGGGAAGGCAGGGCACAGGAGCACATGGCACGAGACAAAAAAACATAAACAAAGAGTCCAGAGACGTGACATTACACCCCTCCCGGAAGGTGCGTCCTCGCACCTAAAGAGGAACAACAAAAACAAAATGACTGGGAACTGGGGATACTGGATCTTGGGAGGAGGCTCTGGTGGAGGACGGCCCCCAGGAGGAGTAAACAGACAGTCCAGGGAGGAACAGACGGAGGGAGGAGCCAGGGAGAAGACAGGAGGAGTCCGGGCAGGAGGAGATCCAGAGCCCAGCTATGGTGGTCACACAGTGGAGCCGACGGAGGAGGAGCCATGGAGGAGTGACCATCGACTCCATGGGGCCGACCGGCGGCGGTGGAGCAGTTGGCGGAGGAGACTGAAGCGGAGGCGAGAGCCGAAGAGCCAGGGTGACGTCGGGCGCTGGAGGTCGAGGCGACGCCGCAGGCTTCGGCGACTGACACGGAGGCGGGGACGGGAAGGACGCTGCGGAGCCAGAGCGACTGAGGACTGAGGTGAAGTCGGAGGAAGGAGGAGCCTGACAGAGCCGGTGGGATGGAGGGACGAGGTGAAGCCGGAGAGAGGAATCCAGAGGCGACGGATGGTCGGCGACAGACCAAGGCGGAGCCGGGGGACGATGGAGCCTGGTGGAGCTGGTGGACTGACGGACCACGGTGGAGAGGAGGGAGCTAGGAGCCCAGGGGAGCCGACGGGTCTACGAGCCGAGGAGGAGTCCGGGACTCGGAGGCGGGACGGTGAGGCGAGGATCGCCCACCCTCGACGGCGATGGAGACTGGCAGACCCGTGGCGAGCTCCAGATGGTGAGTTGAGGTTGAGCGCAGGGGCTGCTGGGATCCATTGGCGGCGTATGACCACGGTGGGAGGGAGGGAAACAGGAAGCGCAGGCGCGGGCACGGGAGGGAGCGACGCGGGCGCGGGCACGGGACGGAGCGCACGCGGGCGCGGGCGCGGGACGGAGCGCCACGTGGCGCGGGCATGGGACGGAGTTCTTGGGGATCCAGCAGCACTAGGTGGGGAATCAGCTCACCTCAGCCGATGTGCAGTGGGCGGAGCTCCACTCCGCGCTCTTCTTGCAGTTGGCTCGCTCCACCGTGGTGAGCTCTCTGTTGCTGGCTCGCGCACCTGGTCTGGACGTGACTCGGCTCGGGTCCTGTTACGCTCCACGGCTCGGTCGCTCTCTCTGGCGATGGGTCCGTGGACACGCTCGACTCCGCCCCGTGTCAGCGGTGGGCTCAGGCTGGGGCTCGACCATGCGGTGAAGGGATGAGCTGGGCTCTGGATCCTGAGTGGGGCTGGTGTCGGTGTCCTCCAGCGCAACAGTCATTGGTGAATTGCAGGACACCAGCACCCACTCGACAGCGGCGACGCTCTCGAGGGCCGTCTCGGACAGCCGCTCGTGTGGTGGTGTTTAATCCTCGGAAGTGGATCGAGCAGAGGAAGCTGTCCGGGTAGCGCGAGTCGAGTCGCGAGCGGCGAGGAAGTCCTTCGTATAACCCTCGAGAGCGATCCTCCTGCTCCAGCAGGAGGATGAGGAAGTTGGGGTCGTTATACGGGAATACATGACAAACAAAAAAAAATAAAAAAATTAATCGCCGCTAAACTTGTACTTGTGTACGGTCCGATCTTCTGTCACGCGTGTGAAAGGCACGAAAGCAGACAATGACTATAAATGAAAATAAACAGTTTTAATCCACATTCGGAGATGCGAGTAAACGATTTCAAGGCAGGCAGGCAGATACAACAAAATCACACTGTTGAGACTATTTCACTCAAAGCGGCTCTTTACCAGGAAGGATCAACTCAAGGCGAAATAAAACAAGACAAGTTTCTGGATTTTAAAGCTTGCAAGGATTGCGCTGTCGGTTGCAAGCGGGAGAGAAGCAGGTTTCTCCTTAACCTCCCTTTTGCCTCCTTCTTGCCTCCCTGCTTTGCCTCCTCCGACGCTCAGATCGCAAGTTGCTTTATTTATAGAGAAAAAGACAAGATACAGTAAATGAAAACAATTGGCAGCTTCTCTCGTGCGTCAGAATCTTCACTCCTTCAGATTCTTCCGGTGGCCCTATCAGTATTATACAGAGGCCATGTCACGACTAAGGATCAAACTGAAACTAAAAGGCCACAGGTGCATAACTGTCAACATTCAACTCTAACATTCCGTTCTCACCAAGCTGACAAAGCCTGGCACCTGATGGAAGCTGAAACTGAAGGATCAAAGTTGCATAATGTCAATACATAACCCTAACACACACGCACATACGGACGAGATCGGACAAACGGAACTGAAAACACAGGACTTAAATACACAGGGTAAATGACTAAATTAACACACAGCTGATGACAATGATATAATTAACATGGAGGGAAGGCAGGGCACAGGAGCACATGGCACCAGACAAAAAACATAAACAAAGAGTCCAGAGACGTGACAATAAGAGTGCATATTGGCACTTTAACACTAAACTGTTAAATGACAATTTTTTAAAGAATCTTTTAAGTTTTTCTGGGAAAGCTTCAGAACAACAAAAGGCTCTTTTCATTCAGTACAACAGTGGTGGGACTTCGGTAAAATTCAAATTAAGCAGTTTTCGTGAACAGTACACTCACAACGTTACTAAAGAGCTACTTCTGTCCTTAGAATTTTTAGAAAAAGAAATTATTGAGTGTCATAATCAGCCCAGTCTAGTGGTGAAGCTAGGCATTTAGAAGCCTGCGCTAAGAAGAAAGCACAACTAACAGATCTACTGGGGAGTAGAGCACAGGGGGCTTTAGTCCGTTCACGCTTCCAAAGTATCGATCAGATGGATGTACCTTCTAAATACTTTTTCTAATGGAAAAAAGAATGGGCAGAAACGTTTTATTTATGCACTTCGCTCTGAGGATGGAGTGTTATTGTCTGATCCTGCCGATATCCGTATGAGAGCAGTTATGTTTTAACCTGTACAGAAGTGAGATTAATTCAGGGCATGGCGTGGAAAGTGTCTTTTTTGATAATTTGCCGAAAGTCTCAGAGGAGGCTAACTTTGACCTCTCAGGAGTGTTGACCCTGGAAGAGCTCTTCAAGGCCTTGCAAAGCATGGAGTCTGGGAGAGCACCAGGAGTGGATGGCCTCCCGGTCGACTTTTATAAGGCTTTCTGGTCAGAGCTGGGAGATGATCTGCTTGAGGTACTCAGCGATAGCTTGACAGAGAGGCAGGTTGCCGTTGAGTTGTCGGAGAGCGGTTATCACTCTGATTCCAAAAAGGGGACCTCACTGATGTCAAAAACTGGCGCCCTGTCTCACTTCTTTGCAGCGATTACAAACTGCTTTCCAAAGTTTTGGCTACTAGACTGGCTGGAGTGTTGGATCAGGTCATCCATCCGGACCAAACATATTGTGTACCCGGTAGATCTATATTTGATAACGTTTCCTTAATTCAAGACATTTTTCATATTTCTAATCTTTTAAATCTGAGTTGTGGTTTGTTATCCATAGATCAAGAGAAGGCTTTTGATCAAGTTGAGCACTCTTATCTCTGGAATACTTTGGCAGCTTTTGGTTTCTGCAAAGAGTTTGTGGACATGATTAAAGTGCTCTATTGTGACGTTGAGAGTGCACTGAAAATTAATGGTGGTTTATGCGCTCCATTTCGGGTTCTGAGGGGTGTTAGACAAGGTTGTTCCCTCTCTGGAATGTTGTACTCCTTGGCCATAGAGCCATTACTTCAACAAATAAGAAACAATTTATGTGGCTTGTGTTTTCCCAGTTTTAATAATAATGTTTGTTTGTCAGCATACGCTGATGACATTGTAGTGTTCATAAGCAAAGGAAGCGATGTACAGTCTTTGCTTAACTTATTTGAAGATTTTAGAACACTGTCTTCTGCTAAAGTTAACTGGCAAAAAAGTGATGCGGTTTTACTGGGTCAGTGGTCTGATGGGCCACCTCGTCTTCCTGATGGGTTGTGTTGGAGAAGGGGAGGTATAAAATATTTGGGAGTTTACTTGGGGATGATGAGTTTTACAGAAAAATTGGGAAGGGGTGCAGGAAAAGGTCAAAGGCCGATTAAGGCTTTTGTTAAGTCAGGGTATTGGTTGATTTTCACTTTTATAAAGCTATGTACGATCTTGTGACTTTTGAACAAATCTGGTGCATTCATGGGGCTTTGTGCACTTTGTCTGAAGATGCTCTAGTGTTTTGTTTGTAGGTTTGTTGTGTACTGGTTTTTGTCTTGGTAATTGTTATTGTGGTTTGTAATAAAAATTTTTGCAAAATCAAAAATCTCTCTGTCTCTGTGTCTCTCTCTCTCTCTCTCTCTCTCTGTCTCTCTCTTCCTCTCTCTCTCTCTCTCTCTCTCTGAGTTCATTCTATCTTTCCCTTTTTCCTATCTGTTGTGGTTTTTGTTGAGACCGGGATTACTGTGAATGATTCTCTAACTTCAGTTCTGCCGTTAGTACAACCTGCGAAAAGAGTGATACTGTCTAATGTACCGCCATTTATCAAGGATGAGGTCATTGAGAGAATTGTCCAGACACGGAAAGCTTGTCACAAAAAATTAAGAAAATCTCACTAGGTTGTAAATCACCACAGTTAAAGCACGTTGTATCTTTTAGGAGGCAGGTGCATATGATTCTAAACAACCAGAACGAAGAGATAAATTTAGCCATGAAGTTCAGGATCGAGGACTTTGACTATGTCATCTTTGCTACCTCGGAGTCTATGAAGTGTTTCAGGTGTGGAGGTGAGGGCCATGTAATACGTGTGTGTCTTGAGAAAAATGCAGATCAAAGTCAATACAGATGAATTATCTACCAATTCAGATCAAGCACAAAACAGTGAAACATCTCGTGTTGACAAGGATGGGTCTGGTGATTGTGTAAATAATGAAGCTGAAAGTATGGCAACAGGTGAAGGTAGTGTTTCTGAGCAGGCCACAGCGGATAACGCTGTAGATGTTGATATGTCAGAAGATCAGAGTCTGTTCAGAACACTGACATTAAAAAGAAAAACTAAAGGTAAAGAAAAAGGTAAAAGGGCTAACAAAAAGGAATAGTTGCTGGTGGTGCAAAGGAGCTCGAATCAGAGCTGAGTAACGTTGAGGAATCTGCTGTGGACAGTGATGGTGATTCGTCAGACTCTGTGAGCCCATTCTCACAGAAGAGATCTGTACGCAGTGCTTACACACTGAACAAAATTAAAAAGTTTCTTCAGACAACAAAAAAGGGATGAAGGGTGTGGTTGTAGAAGAGTATTTTCCAGATCGTGAGTTGTTTATAAATTCAACCATGGTCCTAATGAAAGAGGCTGGTGCCTTCACTGAACAAGAAGTTTTTAGGCTAAAGAAAATTGTTCAAAAGTTAAAACTCAACTTGAACTTGAACGATGAATTTGAATCAGCCTAGTTTTGGTTCTCTTTTTCTGAAATGTTTGTTTTTAGTGTGCTTAATTTTCTTATGAGTAAAATAAGGTTGGGCACACTTAATTTAAATGGTGCACGGGACAGCAAGAAAAGAACAATACTTTATGATTTGACTAAACTGAAGAAAATTGATGTAATGCTGCTCCAGGAAACTCATAGTGATGCTTTCAACGAGAACGACTGGTTCATGGTGGGATGGTTTAGCTGTTTTAAGCCACAAAAATCACTGCAGTGGTGGCTTAGCAGTACTTTTTAAGAAAAGCTTTATGCCTACATCGTATGATGTAGAGCACGTTGTTGAGGGACATCTAATGAAAGTAACGGCAAAGTTTGAAAATAGGGTCTTAGTGTTTATAAATATATATGCTCCTGTTCTTGGTCCTGAAAGAGTTCTTTTTTTGGAAAAATTAAGTAATATTCTGTCAAATTGTAGGAATTCATGTTTATTGGAGGATTTTAATTGTACAGCAAATGCTGGAATGGATAGGAATCATAGAGAGCCACATCTTGCATCTCAACATGCAATAACAAAACTCATAGCAGAACATGATCTGTGTGATATATGGAGAACTTTATATGAAGAACAAAGGCAGTACACATGGGCTCAAACAAGAGACAAGTTTATTTCCTTGGCTAGATTGGATAGGTTTTATTGTTTTAAATATAATTTTAATTTATTAAGAAATGTGAGATTCTGCCCAGTGGCTTTTCTGATCACAGTTTAGTAATTTGTAGTATTTTTATTGCTAACATAAAATGTAAGAGCGCTTACTGGCATTTTAATGTTTCGTTGCTACAAGTTAATTTTTTTAAGGATGTTTTTCTTTTCTTTTGGAAGCAGTTTACTTCCAGGAAAAAAGATTTTTGTTCCTTACAGCAATGGTGGGATTATGGGAAAAAAGAAATACAGCAACTGTGCCGTCAGTACACTCTTAATGTGTCTAAGGACATCTCCCAGTCAGTGAGAACCCTAGAGACTGAGATAGTGGAACTCCAGAATTTGGTAGAGTCCACAGGAAACAGGGGACTTGTTGAGGTCCTTAAAGCCAAAAGAAAGGATCTGGATAACCTGTTAGGCATCAGAGCACAGGGAGCTTTGATCCGTTCACGTTTTCAGAGTGCAGTAGAGATGGATGGCCCAACCAACTTCTTTTTCAGTTTGGAAAAGAAGAATGGTCAAAGTAGACTCATACATTCATTGTACTCATTGGATGGTACAGAAATAGTAGAACCTAAAGAAATTAGAAAAAGAGCAATACTCTTTTATTCTGAACTGTACAGGAGTGAAAACATGGAAGCAGATGATCTGGCCAGCTCTTTTTATGCAAGTTTGCCCAAGGTATCAGATGAGACCAACTCTTGGCTTGAGAAGCCACTCTCAGCATCGGAGCTGCATGTTGCTCTGCAGAGCATGGATTGCGGTAAAGCTCCTGGAATTGATGGTCTTCCAATTGAGTTTTATAAAACGTTTTGGTCCGTGCTGGGTGGGGATCTGCTATCCGTGCTCAATGATAGTCTGGCCGGAGGGCTGTTACCTTTGAGCTGCAGGAGGGCAGTTATTACCCTGTTACCCAAAAAAGGTGACTTAAAAGAAATAAAGAACTGGCGTCCTGTCTCGCTTTTGTGCTCAGATTTAAAGCTGCTCTCTAAAGCTTTGGCCTTCAGGTTGAGGGAGGTGGTTGGGCAGGTTATTCATCGAGATCAGACTTACTGTGTGCCGAACAGGTTCATCTTTGATAATGTTCATCTAATTCGGGATATCCTGGAAGTCTCTAGGCTATTGGATATAGATACTGGTCTTATTTCTTTGGACCAGGAAAAAGCATTTGACCGGGTTGAACACAGCTATCTCTGGCGTACACTGGAAGAGTTTGGGTTCAGCTCTGGTTTTATTGCCATGATCAGGGTTTTGTACCAGGATGTTGAGAGTGTACTGAAAATAAATGGTGGTCTGAGTGCTCCTTTTAAAAATTTTTAGGTATTAGACAAGGTTGTGCTCTTTCTGGCATGTTGTATGCTCTTGCCATTGAACCTTTATTGGTTAAGATCAGAGAAAGCATTGAAGGTTGGACTATACCATGCTCTGGAACAAACTTTAAGCTGTCTGCATATGCAGATGATATTATTGTGTTGGTTAAAGGGCAAAATGACGTTGACCTTCTTAAAGAAATTTTAGATAATTTTGGCATCATTTCCTCTGCCAAGGTAAATTGGATGAAAAGTGAAGCTGTTATGGGTGGAAATGGTCTCAAGGTCTTCCTCAATTACCAGGTGGTTTGTGCTGGAAAAGGGATGGGCTAAAATATCTAGGAGTGTATGTTGGCAATAATCTAATGCTAAGTAAAAATTGGGAAGATGTTCTAGATAAAGTAAAAGGACGATTGCAAAATTGGAAATGGCTCTTGCCAAAAATGTCTTTTAGAGGAGGGTTATAATAATTAATAATCTGGTGGCTTCAGTGATGTGGCATCGTTTGGCCTGCATTGATCCTCCAAACGGACTTTTAAGTAGAATGCAAGCCCTTTTAGTGGACTTTTTGGAGTAATTTTCATTGGATACCTCAGAGTGTGCTTTATCTACCCAGAGATGAAGGAGGACAAGGACTCATTCACCTCCCAAGCAGAGGCGCAGCTTTTCGTTTTCTTTTATTCAGAGATATCTCACAGGACCTAAGGATCTAGTCTGGAGAAAGGTGGCGGACGTTATTTTTAATCAAGTCGGAAGACTGGGTTTAAACTCCACTCTGTTTTTGATGGACTCGAGTAAGTTGCAGTGTGGTGGACGTACTCCTTTCTACAAGGGACTTTTCAAAGTCTGGGACTTATTTGAAAACGGAGGCTGGAGGTGGTGTCTTTGTTGCACTGGCTGTTGCAAGAACCTCTTGTACATGGAGCGCGTTTGGATGTTATTTGTAAAGTTAATCCTAGACTGCTGCATCACTTAGTTCACACAAAGACACTGAAACTGCACAATTTGTTGGAGATTGCTGGTCCTGGATTAAACAATGCTCGGTCACTGGCCTTACATCTAGGTGTGCGGTCAGCACGGCAAGTAGGAAAAATCCTGGACATTTTTAAACAGAAACTTACAGATGAAGAAAATATGATGTTAAATAGATTTTATAATGGGAAACTGACCCTAATAATACAGACCCCTTTCCAGGTGTTTTTCTTAGTCCCAATCTCAACCTGAGAGGTCTAGACAGTTTAAGATTGCAGGATGTTCAAAGTAAAGTTGTATATAGATGCATTGTGAAAGTTTTAAACAAAACAACTTTAAAAGAACGTAGTGATACAGTGTGGAGAGAGAAATTGGGACTGAATGATGGAGTCAAACCTGTTTGGAGGGTTTTATTTAAACCACCAATTGAAAAGCGTACAGGTGATGTCCAGTGGAGAGTTTTACATGGCTCAGTTGCTGTAAATGCTTTTGTGAGTGTTATAAATCCCAGTGTTTCAAGTGATTGTCCTTTTTGTAAAATGAGGGAGACAATCTTTCATTGTTTCTTGGAATGTTCAAGGTTGTGTGATCTCTTTTGTTTTCTTGATGTCCTTTTCATGAAGTTTGCAGAGCCTTTTTCTTCTGAAATCTTTATTCTTGGACCTAATTATAGTGTGTGAAAAAGAATGCAAAGCCAGAAGCTAAACTTGCTGTTTATTTAAGCAGGAAAAATAAAATAGAAGGTAGAGAAGGACAACATGTGTTAACTGTTTTAAAAATCTGGTCAAATCAAGGGTAACGCTTGAATTTAAGTTCCATAAAATGATGAATGATCTAGAAAGTTTTTTGTATAAATGGGGTTGTAAAGAAGCTACTTGTACAGTTGTGGAAGAAAGTTTGATCATTAATGCTACGTTACAATAAGCTCTGTAACAGTCTCTTTCAATTTTTTGAAAATTGACTGGTTGTTTTAGTGACCCTGTAATGACTGAATAAAGTGTGTTGAAATCTCTCTCTCTCTCTCTCTCTCTCTCTCTCTCTCTCTCTCTCTCTTTGTCTCTCTCTGTCTCTCTCTTCTCTCTCAGGTAAGTTCTTACTGATTGGAGGATGCGGCTGTTGTTAGGGTTATGTATTGACATTATGCAACATTGATCCTTCAGTTTCAGCTTCCATCGGGTGCCAGGCTTTGTCAGCTTGGTGAGAACAGAATGTTAGAGTTGAATGTTGACAGTTATGCACCTGTGGCCCTTTTAGTTTCAGTTTGATTCTTGGTCATAACATGGCCTCGGTATAATACTGATAGGGCCACGGAAGAATCTGAAGGAGTGAAGATTCTGACGCACAAGAAGATGTTGCCAATTGTTTTCATTTATTGTGTCTTGTCCTTTCCTCTATAAATAAAGTGACTTGTGACCTGAGCTTCGGAGGCAAAGCAGGGAGGCAAAAGGGAGGTTAAGGAGAAACCTGCTTCTCTCCCGCTTGCAATCGACAGCGCAATCCTTGCAAGCTAAAAATCCAAAAACTTGTCTTGTGTTTTAGTTCGCCTTGAGTTGATCCTTCCTGGTAAAGAGCCGTTTGAGTGAAATAGTCTCAACAGCTGTCAATCATCATTCCGGAGGCGCCGGTGCAGCCAACCCGGCGTTGTCTGGCAGTTTAAAGAGCGTTCAGCTCGTTACGTTCAACAGCTCAGTGTGTATGCAGGTGTTTTCTTGTTTAGTTGATTGTTTCTGTTTTCAAGTGTGCGCTACTCGATGTGTCTAACTCGTTCAGATCCAGCATTTAGCTGACAGTGTTGTTTAGAGCTAACTGTCCTTTTCTTGGGGAAAAGAGAACAGGTTAGTAGGTCGTCACGACACACACTTCTCCCGTAGTTATTCACTGTTAGACACACCAGGTAAGGAGTGACAGCCTTTTTGTACTTTAGTTTTTGTTCTAGTGAGAGTAGGCTAGTTACGCGCGCCACGAGATGAAGCTTTCCGTTTGTTTTTCACATTTTTCTTTGGTTAGTTTACAGGGTTATTGGGAAACTTAGTTTGGGGTTTTGTTATATTTATTTCTTTACTTTGGCGCTTCTCTCAGTTCTTTTTTCCCCTTCTTTTAATAAATGTTGTGTACTCACCTCTAGACCTTTTTAAAGTTGGTAACAGACATTAAGATATTGTTTCCGTGTAAAACTCTTTCCACACTGAGGGCATATTGAAGGTTTGTATTGTGTTTCTACACTTTGTCCTGTTTAAGATAGAATTAATAATATATAAGCAAGAATTAACAGAAAGAAAAACTACAAACCTTTAGAAGGTAAATGTAAAGAATATAAAGTATGTGATGAACCACAGAGCAACCAAAAGACTAAAATATTAATAGAGATGAGCTTTATATCTAGTCTGTGAAGAGAACTGTGTTTTCATTTCATGATAAACTTGTGATATTTGTCATATTTTCAATCAGAGACAAACTCAGGTATGATGATTCTTGAAATGACAGAATTATAAAGATTTTTCAAACTCATAAAGAATTTGTAGATCAAATCAAAATGGTTTAAATTTAACAATTTGATTTATTCAATTGAATCCTATTTTATTTCATCTCAGTTTCTTCTATGAATATAAAGATAATAAACATATTTCAGCTTCATTTGTTCAGATTTTTACTTTGACTGTAAGTTTAAGATAATAATTCAATAATATGTGATTGTCACCAAGCCAGCAGAGGGAGCCCTGACAAGATTGATAGCCACAGCAGAAATCACGCCAAACCTGTGTAAATCTATCATAAAACTATCAATCCGCTTAATAGAGTACCTGCAGAGCTCCATGATCGATTGACGCTGCTCAATAATTAAAACAATATTTAGAATTTCAACAGCTGGAAACGTCATTGGCTTTAAAGGTAAAAGGTACAAGAAAATATAGGGTGAAGCAAGCTGATATACACTTCAAAGCCACATCACCTTCCCCAAAAACGGCTCTATGTACGCACTCTTTTGTAGGCCACTTACACATCTTTGTTACAATCCTGACAATGACTTGCATGCTGCAAGCTACACACAGATATTACAGCAGCTAAACTGAGTGCACAATATCTGTATTAGTGTATTAGTCTCCGCACATGACCCTGTGTGACCCTGGAGAACCAAACACGTCTTGGGCCGCTGGGGCATATTTGTAGCAATAGCTAAAAATACATTGCATGGGTAAAAAAAGATTCATTTGTTATACCTTTTATGGCGAACATCTGTAGGATATTAAGCAAAGAGCTTGTTCCATATAGATATTTTGTTAATTTCCTACTGTAAGTATGTTCAAATCTCATTTTGCGATTAGTAATATTCATTGCTAAGAACCTCATTTGGACAACTTTAAAGGAGATTTTTCTTTTTTTTTTTTTTTTGCACTCTCAGATAAAATAGCTGCATCTCGTGCAAATATCGTCAGATCCTAACAAACTGTACATCAATGCAAGGCTTATGTATTCAGTTTTAGGTGTTGTATATAACTCAATTTACAAATTATACTCAAATTTACTCCATTTTTACTTAAAACAAAAAAATTACATTTTAAAATTTTAGTACAATAAAGTACTTAAAATAACAATTATTATAGCAATACATAACATATATGACACTTTAAAATAATGTGATTTTTTTATTTTAGTGTTATTTAAATACTATTATATTTCTGTTATACGTTGAATTATTTTTGCTCAGTTTTAGATTCTTTTTATTCTGAGTTCTTCTCCAAACAGCACTAATGGAGCGATGATTGGGTCAAGACTCTCCAGTGATTGATCGTGGATCTGACGCTACATCCCGAACAGAGTATAGTCTTCCCTTTCTTAAATGTTTGATGTGTGATTGATGCAAAACAAAGCACGCTTTGAGATGTTAATACTTTATAGAGCCTCATTAAGAAAGCCAGGCATTATTCAAATTGACCACAAACTTGTATTTAGGCAAACGTTCAGAGTTTCAATTCAAGTTATACCTGTTTAAAGATTATCATTTTAAAATTGAATAAACTCAGGTGACAAAACGTTAAGAACAACACCACCAAAACGCTTTTTATGGTTTTCTGGTGCATATTTTACACTTGCACAATTTAGCCAAATTATGCTATATTATTACGATATTTATTATTGCTATAGAAATAAAAAAATAATAGAAATAATAAAATATTTTCAAGTTAATATTAATATTATGTATGAACATATGAATGTTTGTAATTATTTGTTTTATTCTTGTAGAAATATTCAGGAAGCTTTTAAAGCTTCTATTTTGTAAAAAGTATTGGTTTGTTTGTTGTTTTAGAGCGGCAAAATAGCCAAAATAGTCAAAAACAAACAAACAATCAAAGCAAGAGATTCATATTTTAATACTTCACTGTAAAAAATAAAAAAAATGTACACTAATAGTAATATTTCTGTCAATTTTTACTACATGTCAAAACAGTTTTTTACTATTAAATAAAAACAAAGAGATTTGAATTCTTATTAAATGTTACTAAAACATAGTATTTAAGTAATAATTGGTTATTATTCATGTGGAGAAGCATTTACTGTAAACTGAAACACTGAAAACACCGGATCACGAGCTGCTCGTGTGTAAAACTTTTACTATATGGCATCCTTTGCCGTTTGACGAAAGCACCAAGCACAATAGAAATATTATTTCTTCCCAATATCTTACATATATCTCACTGAGAGGTCGTAAGCGTTGTCTGGTGGGTCAGCATGCCAGTCTGAAATCATTGTTTTTATTATTTTCAACCGTGTGAATCTAGCCCAAAAATTGTATTTATTTATTTTTAAAAATGTTATTTTTAATCGAAAATGTCTGGAAATGTCTGTATTATTTACATTATTTGTTATCATTTTATTGTGTGAAACTACCCCAAAAACACACAAAAATTAAGTGTTCATTTGTTTATTAAATACATTTTCATTGTTTGTTTTATTTTATTTTTGATTATTTTAATATAGGTGAATTAATTATTCTATATATTATTTCTACTATTTTAAAAGTTGAACAAAAACAAACATGTTTTATTATTATTTAACTATTTTTTTACTTTATTTTATATTATTACTTGTTAGTATTTTATCACATGATACACAACAATGGAATCGATGGCGCGTCACAGTCTGCACAGAAGCTGCTTCTCACGCTCCTGATGGACTGGATGGTCGCTGCTTCCTAATCCAGACTACGTGACATAACAGTTCAGATATCACAGCCTGAAAGGACCTAAATGAACACATCTTACCTTGTTCTTGCTGCTCTCACAGGACTGTAGACTGGCAAATATCTGGCTCTCAATGGCCTGAACCCAGAGCTCTCTTTCCTCAAACGTTGACGCCTCGAAATGCCACATCTGACCGTCAGGGACACGATGATGAACTCAAACGACTCCTCTTGCTCTGAAACACACCAAATGGGAGATGAGGGTCCACAATGGAAGCAGAAATGTTGTGCTCCGTGACACAATTACATCCGATGAAATTATCAGAACATATTTGATGTTTATTCAAAAATACACATTCATATATATATATATATATATATATATATATATATTTATTGATGTCCACTGCAAATGATAATTAGCATAATTACGTAGGCCTCACAGAAATTGCCATGAAAGTTTTTAGCACACACACACACACACAATATATTTTGTTTGTATGTGTGCTGTGTATATAACTACACGCATTACAATAATATTATATATAACATAAATATATATAACAAATATATATATACATATATATATATATATATATATATATATATATATATAAATATTTTTATATACATATATAATATATATAAATATAATATATATATATATATATATATATATATATATATATATATATATATATATATATATATATATTTGTCTATTCATAATAAATAAATATATTTAATATATAAACATAACATTTTCTGAAATGTATATAGGAATGTGTGTATATTTATATATACATAATAAATATACACACATTACATACATGTATTAAATAAATATTACATGAAATACTTTAATTTAAATAGTTATTAAATTAATACAAATATGAAATTGCAGGTTAAAGAACCAAAAACATAAATGCCATTATTTCCAAGTTTGAGATCATCTTCACTACAGGCTGAAAATACGAATATTTAAATGGCCAATATCCTAGGTGCATTATGGGTATCTGCGATTGAGTGTGTCAGTTGCTGTTGTTCATCAGCATCGTAAAATCCAAGTGATTAAAAAGGTAAATACATCCATTAGAGTACTTATCTCATTACCAGTGAAGACTGCCTAAATAGAATATAATGTGGGTTAATCATTCTGGTCACAGTCATTTCACGTCACTTAAAAACACACGCGAGGTGTTGCCATGTTTCTGCCGAGCTCAAATGAGGGGCGCAGAGGTGAAAAACTGCAATTGCTCAACATTCATTTCAAAAAGCGTGATTTCTTTGATATGTATGGGACGATGATTACACACGAGAGTATTACAGCCAATGAAGCTGGCATGAGGCCAAAAGAAGTTCACAGACTCATTCACTGCAGTAGTTCTACAGCAAAAGGCGGTTTATTGGTATTAAAACGCACAACATAACACCATTTATTGACGCTTCACTGTAAATGATCATTAGCACATTACCGAGATCTCGCTATTAGAGAAATTATCAGAAATGATCAAGGTCACATGCCAACTCCATTTTTGTTTTCAGAAATTGTTCCTCTACATTGTGAGATAAAAAAAAAAAGACTCAAGTTATATTTAACTGGGTTAGAAAGGATGTAATATAATATGTTATATATATATATATATATATATATATATATATTATTTATTTTATTTATTTTTTGTCTATAACATAATAATAAAAATATATATTGTTACGAACTTTTAAAAGGGTCTAGGGGTGAGGCGCAACATTTAAAATTAATGCTGGGGCGGAGTTGTAAAAAAATGACCAGGCACGACGACAGAGTCCGTTTTAGCGGTTTATTATATTCTACTGACAAAGTGTGAAATATTTACAAAGGGTGAAGGGGAAAAAAGAACTAAGAGAGACGCCAAAGTAAAGAAATAAATATAACAAAACCCCAAACTAAGTAGCCCAATATCCCATTAAACTAACCAAAGAAAAATGTGGAAAACAAACCGAAATCTTCAGCGCGTGCGGCACCTCGTAACTACCCTACTCTCACTAATACGAAAAAACAAAAGTACAAAAAGCGCTCACTCCTTACCTGGTGTGTCTAACATGAAATAACTACGTGCAAATGTGTGTCAGATGCGACCTAAACCTGTTCTCTTTTCCCCAAGAGAAAGGACAATTAATTCTAGGCAACAATGTCAACCAAGATGTTGGATCTAAATGAGTTCGGACACATTACACACAATCGGAAAACTGAAACAAATCAACTATGTCACGAACACCTGCGTACACTGCGGAACAATGAGCTCTGAGCTACGAGCTCTGAGCTACCGAACGAATAACAAGCAGCCGCGCTTTTTAAACTGCTGCTGGAAGACGTCGGGTTGGCTGCACCCGGCGACTCCGAACGATGATGGACAGCCGCATCCTCCAATCAGCAAGCGCGTACCTGAGAACGGAAAGATAGGGGCGGAAGAGAGACAGCTCTCGGGAAAACAAACAAAAAACCCACACAAACAACCAGAACACACACGGCACGTAACACCCTCCATAAGAACAAACTATATGAAACAATATATATTTGTTTCACAATTATCCACCAGAACTATTACACTCTAGATAGGGCATCAGCGATCACGTTCTCCGCACCTTTCTTGTGTTTAATCGTTAGATTATAGCTCTGCACAATCAGCGACCAACGCATTAATCTTTGGTTCTGGTTATACATACGTGATAGAAATACCAGAGGATTGTGATCCGTAAATACATGTACTGGCGATTGCTTGATCCAACATAAACATCGAGAAATACTGAGAGGCCAGAAGTAACGCTTAACGCCTCTTTCTCGATTGTCGAGTAGTTTAACTGATGTTTATTAAAATTTCTAAAAATAACAGATGGGATGATCAACTCCATTCTTATCCTCTTGCAATAGCACTGCACCCGCACCAACCGCACTGGCATCCACCTCCAGCTTAAAATCTAATTCGAAATCGGTGCACTTAAAACAGGAGTGTTACACAATAATGCCTTAATAGATTCAAACGCGTGTTGGCATTCATCAGACCACTGAAATCGACAAGAGGGACTGAGAAGTAGACGTCAATGGTTGTGCAACGATAGAAAAATTTCTACAGAAGCTGCGATAATAACCAGCCATGCCTAAAAAATCTACGGTTCGCGTCGTGTAGCTGGAATCGGAATTCAGCAATGGCGGTTACTTTGGCTTCTAACTGGCGCATTTGACCTTTGCCCAACTTGTTTTCCCAAGTATGTGATAGTTGCCTGGCCAAAATCACACTTGGCCAAGTTCAAGGTTAAAGAGTTAGAAAGACTCGAAAACTGTTCGCAGCAGAGACACGTGTTCAGGCCATTCAGCAGATAGATAACTAAATCGTCTAAATATGCATTGCAGTTCGAACTCCAGAGAGCACAAGGTTGACAAGCCGCTGAAAAGTTGCGGGTGCGTTCCGCATTCCACACGCCATTACAGAATACTGGAGAAAACAAATCGTGTCACAAACGCCGAGATATCAGAAGCGCGAGGGGTAAGGGGCACTTGACAATAGCCCTTCAATAAGTCGAGCTTACTGACATAGCGAGGCGAACCAAGATTGTCCACGCAGATCTTCCACACGCGTAGCGGAAAACAGTCTGGAATGGTAACTCGCGCTCACCTTCTGATAGTCCGTACAGAAGCGCGCGTGCCATCACTCTTTGGAACTAGCAGGCAGGGAGCTCCAGGGACTGCAGCTAGGCTTAGCAAGCCCATGCTCAAGCAGATACTCCACCTCACTTCCCGCATAACAGCACGCCGTGACATTTACCCGATATGCATGTTGTTTGATTGGCATGGCTTTACCCACATCAATGTCGTGGCTGCAAGACTGTGGTGCAAGAAGAACATCATTAAACAAAGAAGGAAAAGCATTAATCAGATTCATAATATCAGCTCTCTGTTGAGCGGACAAGTACAACAAATGAGAGGATAGTTCGCTTATCATCTCGGAATTCTCAAGTCTCAACGTGAGGTCTGGTGCATATGATGGGATACTACACCATCATCCTCAACATCAGCATCACTGACATTACAACAGGCCGAATTCACGGAACGGGAACAGGAGCGACAGCAACAACCGGGTAAATCTTCTCGAATGTAATACGCTTTTTAGCATATTCATGACACACGCGAGATTTTCTTTTTCTGTCAGGAGTACTGACCATATAATCTGTATCGCTCAGCTTTTTAAAACCCCGTGACGGACCAGAAAAGCGTGCGTGGATAGAGCAGAACCAACCACGGGAAGTAAACCGCAGTACTTGATCGCCTTTCTGAAAACAGCGCTAACGGATTTGCATCAAACTGGGTTTTCATATTTACTTTAGCATTTTCTAATGACTCTCCGCATGGAACATGCTTGATGTAATCTTTCACGAAATTTGCTCACGTAGTCCAGTACGCTCACTTTAGGGCTGGAATCCAGGGATAAAATATTTTCTTTGAGCATTTTTAAAGGACCTCTGACACGATGCCCAAACACTCAGTTCAGGACTAAATCCCTAAGCTCTCCTGCACAGCTTCTCTTACTGCGAACAGAACCAGCGGCACCCCCTCGTCCCACTCCTTACCTGAATCCAAACAGTACTTTCTCAGCATAGTTTTTAATGTCTGGTGAGAGAAGTTCAAAGCGCCCCTGGCTTTCTGGGTGATAGGCACTCGCGACTCTGTGAGTGATATTTAGAGAAGACAAAACTTGTGAAAAGAGTTTAGAAAGAAAATTAGTGCCTTGATCGGTTTGCACAATTTTGGGTAACCAAAGTAGAAAAGAACTTCACAAGCGCTTTAATAATCACAGACAGCGCGTGATTCGCCTCAACGGAATCGCTTCAGGAAAGCGCGTAGTAACTACACATCATTGTTTAATAGAAACTGATTACCACTTTTGGTTTTAGGTAGTGGCCCAACACAATCCACAATGACATGCTCGAATGGTTCACCTACTACAGGAATGGGAACGAGTGGCGCAGGAGGAATTATCTGGTTCGGTTTGCCTGTTATCTGACAAGTGTGACAGGGTGCGACAGAACTGAACAACGTCAGTTTTCAAACGAGGCTAAAAGAAATGCATCAAGACACGATTATAGGTCTTCTTGATTCCTAAATGACCCGATAGATCATGGTCGCAGAGCTAAAGACAGAACGTGATGATGATAACACGAAGGTACAACAATTTGATACACGACACTCCATTCAAAGTGTTCCTTAATTTCAGGGCACCATTTACGCATCAGTAAATTATTTTCTATAAAATAAGCAGACTTTCTCCGCTGTGCTTCTTCCAAGGAGACAACAGCAGAGAAACACTTGCGCAAAGTCGGTCTAATGCTTATCATGCGGAAACAATTTTTCACGCGTCATGGGCAGTTTCACATTCCTCGAATAATCAGATTTTCAATAGCCTCATCTTCGAACGGTGAGAAAACGTCACTGCAAACATGGGTGCAATAAAAGTAGAAGACAGATCAGCGAATTCTTTCTTTCGTGCTTGAGCTCTCGTAATAGCACAGACAGGAAAAATTTTGGGATACGCTTCAGATAGTTCATCAGGCTGATCACATATCACAGGCTTATCAAAAACTTCTAGCAGGGGAAACACTTTTCCACCAGCCAGGTCGTTACCGAGAATAAAGTCTACCCCTTCACCGGCAAATACTCACTTAACACCTACCTTCACTAGACCCTGTACATAACTCAGACTCGAGATGCACCTGATGTAACGGGACTGTGACAAGACCCATCTCTATGCCCTGCACTATCACATCACTGCCACAGGCAGTCCTCGTAAAAACGGCAGTACACTGCGACCACAAAAAGACTGGTTCGCGCCGGTGTCTCTGAGAAGCTTTATTTTTACCTGTTCGGTAGATTTACGCCTAAACAGAAATTAACCCTTCCATCACGAATGGTTCAAAAGTTGAATCTAGCCTGCTGTCACGCTCAGCTGTATCAACCTCCACTGTTCTCACGAAACCCACGCCTTTAGCCACAGAGCCCTGTTGCTTTACAGCTTCAACACTTGACATTCAGCGATCAAATGGCGGACTTACGGCAATAATAACACTCTCGCTCTTCTTTTGACTTTAAAACATTTGGTTTCGGTTGTGACTGATGGATTGGAAGAACAGACGTATTTTTATCAGATCGAGGCGGTAGTGAATACATTTTTGTGCGTCAGTGCAAATTCGTCTGCTAAAATAGAAGCTTGCGACAGAGAGGTAACTTTCTGTTCGTTTAAATAAACAACGACATTTCGGGAATACAGTTCTTAAATTCTTCTAAAAGGACGAGCTCTCGTAACGTCTTAAAATCTGTAACCTTACTCGAGCGTGCACCATTTGTCAAGTAAAATGCACTTTTCTCTGGCAAACTCAACGAATGTTTGGCTTGAATTCTTTTATGCCCTCTAAACCGCTGTCTATAGGCTTCTGGCACTAACTCGTAAGCGCATAAGATTGCAGTTTTCACCGTGTCATAACTTAAACTATCCTCTAGAGCTAAAGTCGCACACTTCTTGAGCCTTACCTGTTAATTTGCATTGTAAAAGCAAAGGCCAAACTTCCTAGGCCAGTTTAGGGCGGACCGCAATCGTTCGAAAACACTAAAATAGGAGTCGACTTCTGCCTCACGTAAATTGTGGTGCGAGAGATATGCTTACTTACATCAAAAGTGGTGCCCGCCATCCCTACTCCCAGCGGAGCACTAGCGGTCTGCACGGTGGAATAACTGGGGCAGGTGCATTTCTGGCAGCATTCAGCTCGAGCTCACGCAGTTTAATCTGCGTTTCCGCTTCAATCTCAAGCTTGCGAACTTTAGTCGCCAGTCAAGCTCGGCCCGACGACCCTCAACCCCGCTCCTGTGCTTCCAGCTGGACTCGCGCTAAAGCGAACCTTCAGCCATGCGTCACCTTCAGACCCTAAAGAGGCAGGAGAAAAAGGTTCAAAGGCGGCAGGGCAGCCTTGGTTGAGAACCTCCACCTCGGCAGCTCCACCCGGCGCCTCATCACCAGACAGAGACAGGTGCCGTGCGGACCCAAGACACTCTTTTTCTGCTCCAGCAGGCGACACCAAAACACCCAGTTCCACTAACTGATGCAAAACAGCACTCTTTATATCTCTCTTAAGCTGTTGTTTCAGAACTGCAATTTTAAAGTGGGCAGCGATACACAATAAATCGTCTTTCGACATTTATCAATTAACTCTAACGGAGGTG
The DNA here is from genome assembly GCF_018831695.1 of Puntigrus tetrazona. Classification (NCBI taxonomy): domain Eukaryota; kingdom Metazoa; phylum Chordata; class Actinopteri; order Cypriniformes; family Cyprinidae; genus Puntigrus; species Puntigrus tetrazona. Next base: position 54,988 of record NW_025048505.1, on the reverse strand, counting down.
TCTTAGAAAGCGTCTCCAAAGCAAATTCAGCCATAATTACGACGTTACCCAACTAACCAGTCACGCCCAAATTACCATACAAAACCGATTTACCAAAAACAAAACCAATGGTCACTCCACAACCCACGCCAGCAATAATTAATTACGACGGGTGATAATTTCTTAATTATCTATCTCCGGACGAGCCTCCATTAAATGTTACGAACTTTTAAAAGAGTCTAGGGTGAGGACGCAACATTTAAAATTAATGCTGGGGCGGAGTTGTAAAAAAATGACCAGGCACTACTACGACAGAGTCCGTTTTAGCGGTTTATTATATTCTACTGACAAAGTGTGAAATATTTACAAAGGGTGAAGGGAAAAAAGGAAAAGAACTAAAGAGAGGCCAAAGTAAAGAAATAAATATAACAAAACCCCAAACTAAGTAGCCCAATATCCCGGTAAACTAACCAAAGAAAAAATGTGGAAAACAAACCCGAAATCTTCAGCGCGTGCATGGCACAGGCAACTACCCTACTCTCACTAATACGAAAAAACAAAAAAGTACAAAAAGCGCTCACTCCTTACCTGGGTGTGTCTAACATGAAATAACTACGTGCAAAATGTGTGTCAGTACGACCTAAACCTGTTCTCTTTTCCCAAGAGAAAGGACAATTAATTCTAGAGCAACAATGTCAAGCAAGATGTTGGATCTAAATGAGTTCGACACATTAGCACACACGGAAAACTGAAACAAATCAACTATGTCACTAACACCTGCGTACACACGGAACAATGAGCTCTGAGCTACGAGCTCTGAGCTACCGAAGCGTAATAAGCAGCGCGCTTTAAACTGCTGGAAGGCGTCGGGTTGGCTGCACCGCGACTCGAACGATGATGGACAGCCGCATCCTCCAATCAGCAAGCGCGTACCTGAAGCGAAAGATAGAGAGCGGAAGAGAGACAGCTCGGGAAAACAAACAAAAAAACCCCCACACAAACAACCCAGAACACACACGACACGTAACAATATATATTTATTAAAAATATATCTTGGTATCTTAGTCTTTTTAATATATTATTATTTAATGCATTTAATTTTTGGATTTTATGAATAGAAGTGTCACGAATGAAGGGTCTGAGGCGTATGGATCCATGTGCAGGCTTTATTAAAACGAAGGCATGGTCATAACAGGCAGGCGTCGAACAGGGCTAACAGATATATAGGAGGCGAGGCAATAACAAAATCCAGAGACAGGCGGAGAGTCAGGTCAGGCGGCAAGCGATCAGAGAATCAGTAAACAGACAGGGTCAAAACCAGAAACTATAATCCACGAATGATTTAACTATGAGACAGGCGAAACAATGCAACCTGCAGGTGGTGGCTTGCTGCAGTCTTTATAGTCCAGAAACAGGAAATTGACGCAGAGGGGAGTGGATGCAGATCACCCAGAGGTCAGGGCTCCTCTGCTGGCTTGGTGACATAGCCCCCTCCTAGGAGCGACTCCTGGCGCTCCACAACACAAAAAACGTGGCTGTGAGCTTGGGAGGGGGTTCGGGGGGAGTCAGCAAACTGAGACCAGGGAGGAAGAGACGGTGGGAGGAGCCAGGGTGAGAGCGGGAGGAGTCCGGGCGGGAGGCGTCCAGAGCCCAGCCATGATGGTCAGTGGTGGAGCCGACGGAGGGAGGAGCCATGGAGAGGTAGCGGTCATCAACCCCATGGAGCCGACCGGCGGCGGCGGAGCAGGTGGTCGAGGAGACTGAGGCAGAGGCGGAGAGCCGAAGAGCCAGGAGTGACACAGCGGCACTGGAGGTCCTAGGCGATACCGCGAGCCGGCGACTGATGCGACAGGAGGCGGGGGGCGAGAAAGAAGCTGACAGAGGCGGAGCCAGAGCGACAGAGGACTGAGGTGGAGCCGGGAAAGGGAGGAGCCTGACAGAGCCGGAGGGATGGAGGGACGAGGCAAAGCTGGAGGAGTGGAATCCTGAGGCGGGACGGATGGTCGACGACCGACCAAAGCGTAACGAGGAGACGATGGAGCCTGGTGAAGCTGGTGGATTGACCATCTTGGAGAACTGGCTCTGGGCAGCGGCCATCTTGAAGCTGCGGGCTCTGGGCAGGCGGCCATCTGGAGGAAACGGCTCTGGGCAGGCGGCGACCATCTTGGGAAGCGGCTCTGGGCAGGCGGCGACCATCTTGAGAAGCGGCTCTGGGCAGGCGGCCATCTTGGGAAAGCGGCTCTGGGCAGGCGGCGACCATCTTGGGAAGCGGCTCTGGGCAGGCGGCGACCATCTTGGGAAGCGGCTCTGGGGGCGGCGACCATCTTGGGAAGCGGCTCTGGGCATGCGGCGACCATCTTGGGAAGCGGCTCTGGGCAGGCGGCATCCATCTTGGGGCTTGGCTCTGGGCAGGCGGCATCCATCTTGAGAGCGGCTCTGGGCAGGCGGCCATCTTGGGAAGCGGCTCTGGGCAGGCGGCCATCTTGGGAAGCGGCTCTGGGCAGGCGGCCATCTTGGGAAGCGGCTCTGGGCAGGCGGCGACCATCTTGGGAGCGGCTCTGGGCAGGCGGCGACCATCTTGGGAAGAGCGGCTCTGGGCAGGTGGCATCCATCTTGAAAGCGGCTCTGGGCAGGCGGCATCCATCTTGGAAGCGGCTCTGGGCAGGCGGCAGCCATCTTGGGAAGCGGCTCTGGGCAGGCGGCGACCATCTTGGGAAGCGGCTCTGGGCAGGCGGCGACCATCTTGGGAAGCGGCTCTGGGCAGGCGGCCATCTTGGGAAGCGGCGCGGGGCAGGCGGCCATCTTGGGAAGCGGCTGGGCAGCGGCGACCATCTTGGGAAGCGGCTCTGGGCAGGCGGCAGGCCATCTTGGGAAGCGGCGCTGGGCAGGCGGCCATCTTGGGAAGCGGCTCTGGGCAGGCGCGAATGATTTAACTATGAGACAGGCGAAACAATGCAACCTGCAGGTGAGTGGCTTGCTGCAGTCTTTATAGTCCAGGAACAGGAAGTTGACGCAGAGGAGTGGATGCAGATCACCCAGAGGTCAGGGCTCCCTCTGCTGGCTTGGTGACAAGAAGCTTCTTTATCATTTGGAGCTAAAATTATATAAAACTAAAAGTGTATATATATATATATATTATATATATATTACTTATATATTTACACACACATATAAATTAATTCGCTATAATATGATTATTTGGACAGTATTGAGAGTCTCAGCAATAAAGAATTTATCATGAATTATCAAGAAATTAAGAAAAAAAAGAATATAAACTACAATTTAAATGTATTATTATTCTTTTTGTATTATTATTTAAAACATTTAATTACTATTTTTGTGTTTACGAATACCATGTTTAGCTGGAACCTAATGAACATAAAAGCAGAAGATAAACACACACACACACAGATTATTAAATGGTAGAAGGTCACTAGCAGCTGATATTTCGGCATCTCTCTCAATACTGTATAACTGTAAATGTTGAGTGTGGTTTTAAGGCAGCGGTTTATCTTGAGCGTGAAGCGTATAGATCTCCGTCATATAATGACTGATTGTCAAAGACCGCATGGCCTCAAGCGAACGGCAACAATCCAACTAGTTTGACACCCTCCTCAATTATCCGGTTTATTCACGGACTTAACTCCAGGTCAGAGATCAACACGGAGCCAGCAGCTCTGTGTCTAAATCAAGGACTAAAGGGTGAAGGTCTGTCTGCTTTCTTTACATTTCATGCTTCTTTTGCTGGAAATCAACCACGAATGCACGTCTCACGAAGCTCTCTAACTTTCAGTGATCAGTAGATCTTGCACATATTTCATCTTTTAGGGAATGCGTTTTGACTGCGGTGATACGGTTTCTCTCTTGCTATTCTGAAAAGCAACACAATTATCTTGCACTGCACTGTCCAACGATTACACACCTCTGCATCTCAACACAGACCATTATTCTGTTGGCTGGCCATCTGATAAGTTAGCCATCACAACAGGTCATTTCAATACGGAAATGATTAACAAAACTCCTTCTGGTGTCAGCAGCTTGAAACCGTAGAGAATAGAGGATACTTTCGACGTTCGTTTTGTGCTTTATTTGTTAAGCGCGCACAAGTAACAGTAATTGTTAGTTCTGTAATATTTCTTTGAATAAAAGGAGTGTAAACGTTTTATATATATATATATATATATATATAATATATAAATCAAAAAGGACCATTAATTGTAGCATTTCTTGTTTACAGGCATTTAAAATAATTACAAGGCAATCTAATAAAATCAAATAAATCATTTAAATTGGTTTGTTTTATTTATATGAATTTCTATTATTTTTGACATATTATATTTTAATTTAATTATTATATTTAATTTATCTGGAGGAAAAGCATGTCAACAACTGCAACAAAGCTATTTTTATAACACAAAAACAAACAAACAAAAAGGCCTAATTCAAATGTTAAATATGTGAAATAAATGTCAATTCAAAATGTCAAATATAATATTTTATATACACTATTTATATACAGAATATTCATTTGTTGTTTTATATTTAATTTTACCATATTTGTTTTATTTGGAGGAAAAACACATCATCAAAACTATTTCAAATGATGAGTAATTGTCCAAAATATTCAGACTAAGAATCTATGCAAAGGTGAAACTCATAGAAAAATAATAAGCGCTGTTTAAATTGTTTAACATTTGCTGGTTGTTTCCATACTTCCATACGCATTAATTTACAGAACCAATGACTTTCCTCTTATTCTGAAACAAGGAAAATGTCCCAAATATGTGACTTTGGTGAACGTCTGAGATAATAAAAGTGAAAATGCGGCGCATTAAAGGCAAAACTAAAGCAAAAATGAGTTGTGTTGCTATAAAATGTGTAATAACACAAGCTCCCAATCAGCCACTGGTGCTCAGAAATGATCAGTAATGAGATACATCCAGGTAAAATCCAATCAAAGAGGGCAGAATAAAAGAAAGATAAGAACATCTAAAAAGCCCAGTGTTTCTTGCGATCTTTCATTCATGTTTCTCTTCACATTCACTCTCCTCCACAGAGTACATCTCGTCTTTGAAACTATTAAAAAGACTTCATTTATTTGATTGAAAAGTCTTACTGTATGCTAACTTTACTCTCAAAAGCATTTCTTCTTATTATTAAATGTTCAAAGCGGCAATCTTTTGAGAAGTAAAAATGTCTTTAAAATCCTTGCTTAAAAACTCTATTGATTTCTGAGACTTGATTGCATCACTCAGGAATAAAGCTTTATTTTCTTTGAATAATATACAGTATATATATATATATATAAATATCCATCCAAAATAAATGTTTTTCTTTACATCATATAAGTGTGTCATGTATATATGGTGCTGTCTAAAGGATTATTAATGATTAAATGCATCTAAAATAAATGTTTTTATGTAATGTATGTGTTCTGTGATGTTCATTATGTTTATATCAATGAAGCCATATACTTAACACAAAAAATGTAAAATATTTACATGTACATGCATTTGTATATTTATACTCTTATATAGAAATATATTTAAAATATTTCTTAAATATATACATGCATTTGTTTGTGTTTATATATAAATAACAAATATACACAATATGCACACATATATTATATAACTAAAAGTTCTACTTTGGATGTGATTCATCATGATTAAATGTTTGACAGCACTACTATATACATTTCAGAAAATATATTATATATATTTATATATTCATATATATATATATTTATTAGTACTGTCAAATAATGAATTATTATCCAAAATAAAAGTTTTTGTTTACTATATATATGTGTGTGTACTGTGTTTATTTATTATATATATGTATAGACACATACATACAGTATATATTTAAAATATTTATAAAAACAGACATTTATAAATGTATACACATATAAATATTTTCTAAATATGTACTGTATGTGTGAATGTGTGTATATATATATATATGTGTGTGTGAAATATTAACAAAATGTTTATGCAAGATTATAGAAAGAATGAATAATTCAGCTGTCTACTTAAGCCGTAACGTTGCCAAAACTTGCATTATTTATATGCTTATTATTTCGGTAGGAGACGTTCAAAACCTCTGTACAGAATGTTACAATTTCTCAGTCCTAATGACACACACATAAGGCTGCGAGGTGTTTCTGTGCCGATTTACCGCATGGACCTGGCAACCCGGGAGACCGAAAGGCGTGCCTGCTGCGTTTAACAAGTGACTCGACGTTATTCACTTTTACATTTACAGAACACAGACAATTAATAAATCTGTCTTTTTATAAGGATAGTGTCTTTATTAGGAACAAATTCAGTATTTTATAATAATAACAAATAATAATAATGGTATCAATAAGTCAAATCAAAGACAAATTTATATTTTATTTTATATTTTATTAAATGATACATTTTATTTTATTTTAATACACACACACACACACACACACACACACACACAGACACACACACACACACAGATCTTTCTATTTCTGACACATTTCTTCTTTTATATCTATTTTTAGATGAATTATTAATTCTTATCTTTCTGTTTCTATAGAAGTTGAGCTGCAGTATTAATGTCTTGAAGAGACTCATAACATCTCACTGTTACTGATTCATCATGCAGCTCAAAGCATTCTGGGTAGAATCTCATCAGTCTCTTCTGATTCATCAACACAGTTTCACTGATGATCCAGAATAAAAATAAACTCTAAACCCAGGACAGAGTGTGTGAGTGAATGTGGTCTGGACTGTGTGGATGAGTCTCATTGAGTCAGAGGCTGAAGAAGGACAGAGTTCCTGCGCTCTCATCCACATACACTCCTACTCTGGAGATATCTTCATACTCTCCTGTTCTTCTTCTTCTGCTGATGATGGGCTCCACAGAGAGAACAGTCTCTATCTTATTGTGTATGAAGTAGTATCTGTCAGGAGAGCAGAACAAACTCCAGGACTGATCATTATATCCAAACTCACACTCTTCACCCGGTCCCTTCCTCCTGATGTTCTTATATGACACTGATATATACACACGTCCACTCCACTCAGTCTCCCAGTAACAGCGTCCACACACACTCTCTCTACACAACACCTGATGATACACTTCTTCAAATCTGTCTGGATGATCAGGATACGACTGAGACTGAGACACACACGTCACCTCTCTGTTCTCCTCAGACAGAATGAGTGCAGTGTGTGCTGTGTTTGAGATCCAGTGTGAAAAAACACTCATCTGAACAGAAGAACAGAGACATTAATAACACAACAATCACTACAGTGTGTGTGTGTGTGTGTGTGTGTGTGTGTGTGTGTGTGTGTGAGTGTGTGTGTGTGTGTGTGTGTGTGTGTGTGTGTGTGTGTGTAGTGTGTGAGTGTGTGTGTGTGTGTGTGTGTGTGAGAGTGTGTGTGTGTGTGTGTGTGTGTGTGTGTGTGTGTGTGTGTGTGTGTGTGTGTGTGTGTGTGAGAAGTTTGTTCATATTTATAATAAGGTTTT